>NC_016091.4:20939413-21239413 GCF_000004515.6 Glycine max | reverse complement strand
TCACAAGCATGTTGGTTTTTTAGGTAGACAACTTATTATTATTATTTTTCTCTTGCTTCTTTTTCTTTTCTTGAGGTATTTTGCTACCTAAACATATGTATATTTTTGTGAGGTATTTTGCTATATACATGCGTGTCCAAAGTATCTTGCTACCTAAACATACATATATATGTTTTGTGAGATATTTTTGCTATATACATGCATATCCAAGGTATCTTGCTACCTGAACATACACATATATATTTTGTGAGGTATCTTTGCTACATACATGCATATCCAAGGTATCTTTCTACCTAAACATACATATATATATATTTTGTGAAGTATTTTTTGTTTACATACATGCATATCTAAGGTATCTTTCTACCTAAACATACATATATTTATATTTTGTGAAGTATTTTTTTGTTTATATACATGCATATCTAAGGTATTTTCACTACCTAAACATACATATATATATATTTTGTGAGGTATGACTACCTTCTGAGCTTGTGCTTGTTTTATTTAAATTCCCAGGATCATGAGCAACTAGGTGTGTCCTACTATGACTTGAGAAACAAAAGGTGATCAAATAACAAGCAGAAATTTAAAAGTTACTAGGTTGCCTCCTAGTAGCGCTTCTTTAACGTCTTGAGCTGGACGCATGATGACTTGTCGGTCACAGACCTAGTACTTTGCTTACCTTTGGACTTGGTCGCCTATTGGTCGGCCATGTGTCATAGGCAATACTCTAACCTTTTTGTGAATGAGATGAGGGGCTCTGGAGGTGGCGGCGGTGCATTTGTTGCCTGTTGCTGGCCATCCCCAGGCTGTTGTGGTGTCTCGCCCTCTGCCTGCCTGGGGGCGCAATACTTCTTGATCAAAGCTCAGTTAGTAGGAGGCCTGATGACCTTGCTGGGGGTGACGAGAACTCTGTAGAACTAACAGAGGCTCATAATCAGAGCTGGAAACCCCAGGACCCTGTTGGACTTCTCCGGGTCCACTGGGTGTCTTGTGGGCGCGATCCCTGCATGGCATTAGAAATCAGTTGAACCATATGCATACTTACCTATGTCATGATGGCGTGACCTTGCTGGGGGAAACGGACACCCTGTAGGACTAACAGGGGCCCGTAACCAGAGCTGGAAATCCCAGGGCCCTGTTGGACTTCTCTGGGTCTACTAGGTGTCTTTGTAGGTGCGATCGCTGCAAACAATAGATGACATCAGAAATCAGTTTGAACCATACGCATACTTAACTATGTCGCGATGGCATGACTTTGCCAGGGGGTACAGGCACCCTGTAGGTCTGATAGAGGCCCGTAACCAGAGCTGGAAACCCCAGAGACCTGTTGGACTTCTTTGGGTCCACTAGGTGTCTTGTGGGCGCGACCCCTGCAAATAGTAGATGGCATTAGAAATCAGTTGGCAATAATGCATACCTACCTATGTCGGGATGGCACAAACCAACTAATACTTCCGCAGGGGGAGATCGGCATTACGGTCGCTGGGCAGAATGTTGCTAAGTAGCAACGTCATCCATATCTGTGTAATAGTGGTCATGTTGGTGCGCATGATCCGCACTCATTTCTTTGCAGCGGCACGGGTGAAATCTTGCCCCAGTATGCATAGTAGCTGCGCGATAGCCTCCTCCTCAGGTTGTACTTGCATAGGTGGCCCTCCTCCAGGATCAGGGGATGGCCCAGGAACTGATAAAAGGAAACTACTGGCCCCTTAAATTATCTTCAGGTGCGGATGTGGAGTCCACTCAAGGCGAGAGTGTGTAGCCCTCTGAAGGCGAGGACGTGTAGTCCTCTGAAGTGGAGGACGTGCAGTCCTCTGAAGGCGAGGGCGTGAAGCTCTCAGAAGGTGAGGACGTATAGTCCTCTGACGGTGAGGACGTGTAGTCCTCTGAAGGCGAGGGCGTGCAGCCCTCTTAAGGCGAGGACGTGAAGCCCTCTGAAGGCGAGAGCATATAGCCCTTTAAAGGCGAGGACTTGTAGCCCTTAGAAGGTGACGACGTGAAGTTCTCTGAAGGTGAGGACAGGTAGTCCTCTGAAGGTGAGGGCATGCAGCCCTTTGAAGGCAAGGACGTGTTATCCTCTAAAGGCGAGGACGTGTAGTCCTCTGAAGGTGAGGACATGTAGTCCTCTGAAGGTGAGGGCATATAGTCCTTTAAAGGCGAGGACGTGCAGTCCTCTGAATTTGAGGACGTCTAGTCCTCAGAAGGTGAGGACGTGTAGTCCTCAGAAGGTGAGGGTGTGCAGCCCTCTGATGGCGATGACGTGTAGTCCTCTGAAGGTGAAGGTACATGACCCTCTGAAGGCGAGAACGTGTAGTCCTCTAAAGGTGAGGGCGTTCAGCCCTCTGATGGCGAGGACATGTAGTCCTCTAAAGGCGAGGACGTGTAGTCCTCTGAAGGTGAGGGCATGCAGCCCTCTGAAGGCGAGGACGTGAAGTCCTTTGAAGGTGAAGGTACATGACCCTCTGAAGGCGAGGACGTGTAGTCCTCTGAAGGTGAGGACATGTAGTCCTTTGAAGGTGAGGGCATATAGTCCTTTAAAGGCGAGGACGTGCAGTCCTCTGAATTTGAGGACGTCTAGTCCTCTGAAGGTGAGGACGTGAAGTCCTCTGAAGTGGAGGACGTGTAGTCCTCTGAAGTGGAGGACGTGTAGTCCTCTGAAGGCGAGGGCGTGAAGTCCTCTGAAGGTGAAGACGTCTAGCCCTCTTAAGGTGAGGACGTATAGTCCTCTGAAGGTGATAGGTACTAGTACCCAAGGGTCCAACCTTATGAGGAAGCAAGAGATGGACTCATCGAGAGGGCCAGTCATCCCAAATTCACAAGATTTGGACATTAGATGTAGGAAATCTATGCAGTTAACATGATGTTTAGGGATGTAGATGCATGCAACCTTTGTCGTTAAATTTGGTGAGTGCGGACTTCATATGAAACAATGCAATGTAATGAAAAGTTGTACAATGTTCACGACATTCTTTCCCTATTTTGTGATTTTGATTTTGATTTTTTTGGAAAACACAAATTGACTGTCCTTTTGAAAGAGGTGATAATTCATGCAACCTTATCCTATCTTTAGCAAATTTTTTTGGGAACTCCCTCAGAGTGTATGTTCTGTTTGATTTAGTCACTTGACCATTTTGGAGTGACAGCAATGGAGCCGTTTGACGTTTAATCAATCCATATAAATTCCAGGGTTTGTCCCCTTTTTTTTGTTTAAAAACATCGATGGGTGAGAACTTTTTATCTATCCCTATGTTCACTTGAGGCTCATGCACGATGCCCCTCATTGCCCCAGTGTAAGGCTTTGAGGTACCAATTGTTATCTTTCGTCATAACCTTGTAGCTGGGAATCTATTGGGTGAGAACTTCTAATCTGCCCCTAGGTTTACTTGAGGTTTATGCATGGTGCCCCTCCTTGCCCCAGTGTAGGGCTTTGAGGTAACCATTGTTGTCTTGCTTTTCACAACCTTGTAGCAAGGAAGAATGAAAGAAGCGGTTGATTCTTGGAAAAAGGATTTTCCAAGGACGAGAAATAGTTGAAGGATTTTTTAGTTGGCGGGTTAAGTCAAATGACTACTATTCTTGATAACTAACTTCTCTCTAAAAAGACAAACCTTTCGGAATGATAAAATGAGGTCACATGAATGTCTATATTTTTACTTGAAAACACAGTCAATCAAATTCTTTTTTTCTTTTTGAACTTTTCTGCTTTACTCGTTGTTTACGGCACCCCACCAACGGGCAGGACGAGTAATCTCTGATTGAACGGTCTTGGAAGTCAACACTCAGGAGCGCAGGTCACTTTGAGCAAAGAAACCAATGGCTTACACTCGCATTCCGGTGGAAGTTGAATAAGCAAAGATGTGTTTGTGAAAGGATGAGAGAGACAAGGATGTCAAATTCATCCATTTTAGCATTGTTACTGTGGTTTACAATAATGGCATAAACTTGGAAATCCTGATGAGTCATTAGAGACATCTAACTACAACTTTCAAAATTGCCCCATGTGTGGTGTCGTTTGTCAATGTTAGGATTCACAAGCGATTCTCCTCAAATTTCAGCCAGCCCGCATCAATTAGACTTTGCACCTTACGCTTCAGGGTCATACAATGCTCAATGGAATGCCCTGGGGCTCCTCCATGATAAGCACACATTGCATTCGAGTCGTATCCTCGGAGAAATGGAGGTTGAGGAACTTTGGTTGGGGTTGTGGCTACCATTGAATTATTTAGAAGATATGGGAGCAAGTTAGCATAGGACACCGGAATTAGGGTGAATTCTATAGGTCTTTTCGCTGTAAAATTCATTTCTTGGTTGGTGCTTTGGGTTTGTTCCAGAGGTGGTGTTTAGCATTGGTTGTGTGGAAGGTGGGTTTTGATTTAGGGATGGTCTTTGTGGATAACTGGGGGGTAGGTAAGGAGAAGGGTTGTTATTGGCTGAGTAATGACATTGTTGGGTTGGTGGGAAACTTGACCATATAGGAATGGCAGTCGTCGCATGGGTTTCTTCTTCATTCTCACCCTCTTTATTTGCCCCAGTTTTCTCATTCGTCCAAGCAGAATGATTAAATTTGCTTCTTTTCAGACCCACTTCGATCCTTTCGCTGGCGAAGACCAAATCTGTAAAACTTGAAGATGTGTAACCCATCATTTTTCATAGTAGAACACCGGTAACGTGTCTACTATCATTGTGATAATCTCTTTCTCTGTTATTAGGTGCGCTACTTGAGCTGTCAGGTCTCTCCATCTTTGGGTGTGTTCTTTGAACGATTCATGCCACTTTTTGCACATGTTCTGTAGTTGCATCCTATCCGAAGCCATATCAGAATTGTACTGACACTGCCTAACGAAGGCAACCATTAGGTCCTTCCAAGAATGGACTCAGGAAGGTTCCTAAGTTAGTATACCAGGTGACAGTTGTCCCAGTAAGACTTTCTTGGGAAAAATGTATGAGCAGCTTCTCATCTTTTGTGTATGCCCCCATCTTTCGACAACACATCTTTAGATGGTTCTTAGGGCAAGTAGTCCCCTTGTACTTGTCAAAGTCTGGCACCTTGAACTTGGGAATGACCATGTTTGGGTACTAGGAACAACTCTTCTAGGCTAGCAAAGGCATAATCTACGCCTCCTTCAATGGACCTGAGCCTTTCCTCTAGATGATCCAACTTTCCCATTTCTGCCATACCATGAGGGTTTTAACCGGGTGTGGAATGCAAGGGGTGCAGTTGTGGGTGATACTGAGGGCCTTCCAAAGTGTTTTGCAGGGGTATACCACCAACTGCTTACCCTTCAGTGGCATATCCGAGGCAAGGCTTGAAGTCGGCTAGACTGTGGTGGGAAATTTCATGTGTCTCCCCCATGGTTTGAGACATGTGCATGATCAGTTTGGGGTTGTTGGCTCTCAATAGGTATAGGAGTGGAGTTATTGACATTCTCATTGGGAGTGTACGCCACATTGGGTGGTGTACAGTTGGGAGGCAGGCCATATGGTGGGAAGGCGTGCTTGTTTTGAATTTGCACATCATGGGGGCCGTCCCTACTTCCCAAATCTTTGCCCACCATATCTGAGGTTGGATGATTCATTTGGTTAAGGCTAGACGGGGGCATCGGGTTCACCTCAGCAATGTAGCCACATTGACCTCCATTATCTCCTTCATGCTCATATTGGCCTCCATCATTGTGGCCATTTTCTCTTTCATGGCCTCCTCATTTTATTTTATTTATTTTTTATTATTTTTTTTCAAGGAAAGAATGCAATGAGCAATGCACCAATGATAAGCATGGATGTATGTGAATGATACACAGTTGAAGTATTGCGAATTTTTACGCAGGACATGGGGTGGAATCAATTTAGATTTTTCAACATGGTTCATGACATCTTGGTCAAGGTGAAACTGGAAGTAACAAGGACATCAACAGTCCTAAATGTGTTTGGCAGTAGACGAAGCAGTGATGTAACTCGATTCATCTTTTGCCCCAAATTTTGCAAGATGGTTACTTCCGTACTTCAACTTGACTTGATGAACTTTTTTCGAAAAAGCATGAGCTTAGTTCAACCCTTTAATCCAAGGAATGACAATTCTGATCGCCAATACTTCAACAACCTTTCATAGGGATGAATGACTCGGGCATACTTTAAGCTATGCATGGAAAATGTAATTATGAAATTGAGATGCCCGAAGAAACATCATTTCCTAGTTAACCATGCATTAGGTACCATGTTCACTCATTTTGTTTTTAAGTGAAATGGGTTATGATCCCAACATGGTTGGCTCATGGTACCAAATATATGAAACTAAGAATGCAGCGTGAATTTTCATGCTTTTTTTTTGTTTTAGTTTTGCAGAGGAAAATGCAAGGATCATGCATGAGCGAACATGAAAACAAAAGGTATGCAGTTTGCAGAACAAAAAGTTTGTTGAACGAATATGCATGATGATGCAATGACTCATGCAAAATGTGATGTTGGAATATGATAACGGACTAATGCATGAACGATATGTTCATTATGATGCCATGAAGAGATGCTTATGCATGCTAGAGATAAAATGCGGGAGTGATTTGATTCGCACTGATCTTTGGAGTAAAAACTCGGGATAAACTCATTTTATTCAAAAAGTTTATAACTAGTCAAGATCTGAGCGACAATACAAACTTCCTAGCGGTTTCTAATTATATGGGTCATTAAGTTTATCATATGCTGACAATAGCTGAGAAGTTCGTGGATCTCCTCGGGGGCGGAGTAGGTGTCCACCATTGCTTTGGCCTTGGCTAGCAATCGGGGAAGTTCTTGACTCCTGTTCAAGGTAAGATCGAATCGGTCCATCCACATTCTTGCTTCTTGATGTAACGAGTCGATCACCCTTCCTCTAGCCTCCTTTTCCACATACACTCAGGCATACTCGTTCGCCACTTTGTGCTCGTGGGACGTGGCTAGATTTAATTCTTCTTGGTACTTGCTGACGATAGCTAACATATTGGTCTCTGTCTCGCATAACCGCTGAGACAGGTTTCTTTTGGACTTTGAGCAAACCTTCAACTCATCTTTCAATATCAAACTGTCTACTCGTGATTGGTCCCTTTCCTCTCTTCGGAGTTTAAGCTCGCTGTTGCTGCCCCACAGAGACCCTCAGAACTTGTTCCGACCGTGCTCTTCCCTACAAGCCCTCTTGGTTTCTTGTTCCAAGGCTTTGGTGGTAGCTGTCATACCCTAATTTCGTCCGGGGACCTTTGCTTGATGACATGCGACCTTTCTTTGGTCCTTGTGAGGTGCTTGGCATCCATCATTAGGCAATTTGTGAAATTCCAGGACATGCCGAAAAACCAAAAAAATATTGATGCACAATCCATAAGTTTCCGTGACACACCGGAAATCAAATGGAAGCATAGTTGCATAATTAAGTGAGGTTCCGTAACATTCCGTAAGTCAAAAAGGGGATGATTATGTAATCCGCAAGGTTCCGTAACATTACGGAAAGAAAACAAGTATCGTTACGAAATTCGTAAGTTTCCGTAACTTTACGAAAAAAAGAATCACCATAAAAAACAGCAGAGGGGGGTGTACTTAGTAAAAATGGGGGTGCAAATAGCACCCAGGCCCACTTGGGCCCTCCAGAAGGCTGTTGCTTCTGGAGGAAGCAACCTGGCTCGCCTGGGCGAGCTGAGCTCGCCTGGGCGAGCTGGGCGGCAACCACCTCCCCTATTTTGCTATAAATAGGGGAGGAAGTGAAGAAGAAAAGGGTTCAGCCCCTTTGGCACTTCTCTCTCTTTCGAATTTGCTTGGAAAAATCGTTTCCGTGAAGAAAATCTAAGCCGAGGCGCTTCCGAAACGTTTCCGTAACGTTTTCCGTGAAGAATTTCGCAAAGGTTTCAACCGTTCTTCGACGTTCTTCATTCGTTCTTCATCGTTCTTCGATCTTCAACGGGTAAGTACCTCGAACGAAGCTTTTCGATTCATTCTATGTACCCGTAGTGGTCCACATTGTGTTTCGTGCATTTTTATTCTCGTTTTGTTTACTTTTTATACCCCCTGTTGACGTGCTTAAGCCATTTTACTTAAGTCATTTCTCGCTTAACTTAAAAATAAAATAAATTTCCACCGAACGTTTGAATTGTATTATCCGTTAACTTCGGTTAAAATAAATTCCGACCGTTCGGTCGTGCCGTAACCACGTTGGAAATCAAAAAAGAGGTAAAAAATAATATAATAATCAAAAAAACATCTTTTAGTAAAATAAAGCGGAAAATCAATCGGACGTTTTCTCTTTGGGATTTCTCATTCTTAATCGAATTGATTAATAACTAAAGTGAAACTAAGGCTAAAATCAACTCGCCTAGTCAAGCTCGTCCACAAAAATAGGCTTTTGAAGTTTGTCATTTCAATTTCTCACTAAGTAAAATGGATCATTTTTAAGGTCCAACGCCTTAAAATGATCACCACTTAAGTAAAAAAGAATCATTTGATAAGAAAGAACTACGTAGGTCTGAGTTCCTCATTGAGGATACGTAGGAGCAAAAGCCCCGCTTTTGTCGACCACCCCAAGAGATCGTTAATGGTCCAATGCCTTAACGTTTCTCTCCTTTCAAAAACAAGAGATCGTTAATGGTCCAACGCCTTAACGTTTCTCCCCTTTCAAAATCAAAAGACCGTTTAATGGTTCAACACCTTAAATGACCTTTTGTTCAATAAAAACATATTTTGCAAAAAAGACAAAAAACAACTTAACCAAACACTTTGTTCCAAAAGAACTACGTAGGTCTGATTTTCTCACTTAACCAAACACTTTGTTCCAAAAGAACTACGTAGGTCTGATTTTCTCATCCCAAATTGAGGAATACGTAGGAGCAAAGGGAAACACCCTTGTCGACCACAAAAAGAAAAAATATAAAAAGGGTATAAAGGATATAGAGACATAAAAAGGGAACATAAAAAATCAAAGTCATGTTTGCACATTCGATTAAAGGCTGCCGTCCCTTGGGGCGGACGTGTGGGGTGCTAATACCTTCCCCGTGCGTAAATACAACTCCCGAACCTTTCACTTAAAAGTTCGTAGATCGCGTCTTTTCCGGTTTTTCCGACGTTTTCCTCAAATAAACGTTGGTGGCGACTCCGCGCGTATTCCTTTCGTGGAACACGCATCCCGCGAGTCACGCGTCGCCCTCCCGCCGAAGGGTAGGTTGCGACAGTTGGCGACTCCACTGGGGACAGTTTTTAGAGAGTTAGGCCATTTAATCTTGTGCAAAGTTTTGCCATGACTTATCCCTTTGTTAGTTTCCCTTCATTATGTTCTTGTGTGTATAAGCTCTTTATTGCTTTTAGTGCGTTTTAAAATGTATGCATGAGGTAAATATTTATTCATTTGATGCACACAAACACCAACACTATTTGCACACACTGTGAGTGAAAAAGGGCCCTATACCCGGGTTCGTGGGAACATAAGGAGTGGAGGTGAATCTGTGATCATGCTAGGTCTCCGACTTGCTTGATTACAGTGAACCCTCATCTAGAGCTTTTCTCTTTGAAAACTTATTGTTGCTAGTAGTCCCTACTGCTACAATATGTTCTTCAAAGAGGATAATACCTCTAGAAACCATCAAGAGAGATATGACTACCTTGGGGGTTATCACTAAAAGCCTAGTTAGCTCTCTCCCTTATAGGTCCTTTAAATAGGGGCACGGAGCAAACACGCTGCGTGCCATTTTTCACACTGCCATGCATAATTATCATATACCCTTTTGCTTATATTTGTTTGTGAATATTGTCGTACTATGTACATCCCCGTGTTGTGCCTTTTGCATATGCATCATGCGTGGGTTTCGTCTTTGATCCCCTCACTTTAGCAAACCGACGGAGGGTCCGTGTCGCCTTCTTAAAAAACATACGTTGGGTGCCATGCTGCCCAAACGTTGTATCCAAGAAGGAAGCAATTTCTCGGGCTCCCGTATTTGTAAATTGCATCTGTGTCATATGCATTTCTTCATGCATTCATCCATTCCACCCATGATAGATGTAGGAGTTTTGTTTCGCACTAGATTTTATTTCACTTTAGTAAAACATGGGATCAAGTCAAAAGCCTTCGCTTAAAAAGAGGTTCTATCAAGTCAAAATCAAGAGCTTAGAGGTCACCAGTTTACGAAAGTTGGGGCAATTAATGGGTTAACTTCAACGGCAAGCCTTCCGCAAAGCCTATGGTAAGCATTTGGGACCTAGCTAGGGTAGAAGTCTCCATGGAACCAATTGCCTCCCTCGCCCAGTATTATGGTCAGCCGTTGAGGTGCTTCATCTTTGGGGACTTCCAGCTATCACCAATGGTGGAAGAATTTGAAGAGACCCTAGGATGTCCTCTAGGGGGAAGGAAACCATACCTCTTCTCAGGGTTCTACCCCTCATTGGCCAGAATTTCTAAAAAAGTCCAAACCAACGTGTACTATTGTCATACTATGTACATTCCCGTGTTGCGCCTTTCGCATATGCATCGCACATGGGTTCTGTCTTGATCCCCTCTGTAAACAAACCAACGAAGGGTCCGTGTCACCGTTTTAAATACATACGTTGGGGCACTTTGCTACCCCTAGACGTTGTATCTAAGAAGGAGACAGTTTCTCGGGCTCCCGTATTCGTAAATTGCATCTGTGTCATATGCATTTCTTCATGCATTCATCCATTCCACCCATGATAGATGTCAGAGTTTTGATTCGAACTAGATTTTATTTCACTTTAGTAAAACATGGGATCAAGTCAAAAGCCTTCGCTTAAAAAGAGGTTCTATCAAGTCAAAATCAAGAGCTTAGAGGTCACTAGTTTAGGAGAGTTGGGGCAATTAATGGGTCAACTTCAACGGCAAGCCTTCCGCAAAGCCTATGGTAAGATTTGGGACCTAGCTAGGATAGAAGTCTCCATGGAACTGATTGCATCCCTTTCCCAGTATTATGACCAGCCCCTAAGGTGCTTCACATTTGAGGACTTCCAGCTAGTGCCGACTGTGAAAGAGTTGGAAGAAATCCTGGGATGCCAACTGGGAGGAAGGAAGCCATATCTTTTCTTTGGGTTCTATCCCTCCACGACAAGAGTTGCCAAGGTAGTGAAAATCTCAGCACAAGAGTTGGAACGTCTAAAGCAAAACAGAAATGGAGTAGTCGGAGTACCAAGGAAGTGTTTGGAGGAAAGGGCAAAGGCCTTGGAAAATCAAGGTGAATGGGCTTTCTTTTATTGACATCTTGGCGTTTTTGATCTTTGGAGTTGTCCTCTTTCCGAATATGGAAGGGTTAGTGGACCTAGCAGCGATTGACGCTTTCCTCGCCTTTCATCATGGCAAGGAAAGCCCGGTCGTCGCCATTTTGGCCATGTATGACACATTCGACCGGGGATGTAAAAAGAGCAGCGCAAGAATTGTTTGTTGTGCACTGGCTCTCTATGTGTGGCTGGTTTCACACCTTTTTTTCTCCAAGAAGGTAGGCCCGTCTATCCGCTACAAGGTCACCGCTCGTGCGTCGAAAAGGGAAAGGGTAATTGATTCATTGCACCAAGAGGCAACAATGTGGACGGACTGATTTGCTCTTACTTTGAACAGGAGTCAAGAACTTCCCCGATTGCTAGCCAAGGCCAAAGCAGTGGCGGACACCTACTCCGCCCCCGAGGAGATCCATGGACTTCTCAGCTATTGTCAGCATATGATAGACTTAATGGACCATATGATTAGAAACCGCTAGGAAGTTTGTATTGTCGCTCAGATCTTGACTAGTTATAACTTTTTGAAAAAAATGAGTTTATCCCACGTTTTTACTCCAAAAATCAGTGCGAATCAAGTCACTCCCACATTTTATCTCTAGCATGCATTGTATGTTGGTCTCGTCCTTTGTCACGGGAAGCCGGAAGGTCCATATCACCTTCTTAATTGTGCACATGGGGCACTGCGCCCCCAAATGCGCAAGTAAGAAGAGATAATTTTCCGGGCTCTCGTGTCCGTAAAATGCATTCATATCATGCATCGCATAAGCATCTCTTCATAACATCATAATGAACATATCGTTCCTGCATTTGTCCGTTATCATATTCCAGCCTCACATTTTGCATGAGTCATGGCATCATCATGCATATGCGTTCAACAAACTTTTTGATCTGCAAAATTGCATACCATTTGTTTTCATGTTTGCTCATCCTTGCGTTTTCCTCTACAAAACAAAAACAAAAAAGGGGAAGCGTGAAACTTCACACTACCTTCTTAGTTGCATGTGTTAGGCACCATGAGCCAACCATGTTGGGATCATAAACCCATTTCTAAAAAAAAAAAAAACACACAACAACAAAACAAAATAATTGAACATGGTACCTAATGCATGGTTAACTAGGAAATGGTGTTTCTTCGGGCATCTCAATTTCATAATTACATTTTCCGTGCGTAAGCTTAAAGTATGCCCGAGTCATTCATCCCTATGAGATGTTGTTGAAGTATTGGCGATCAGAATTGCCATTCCTTGGATTATAGGGTTGAACCAAGCTCATGCTTTTACAAAAAGGTTCATCAAGTCAAGTTGAAATATGGAAGTAACCATCCTGCAAAATTGGGGCAAAAGATGAATTGAGTCACATCACTGCTTCGTCTACTGCCAAACATATTTAGGATTGTTGATGTCCTTGTTACTTCCAGTTTCACCTTGACAAAGATGTCATGGACCATGTTGAAAATCTAAATTGATTCAACCCCATATCCTGCGTAAAAATTCGCAATACTTCGACTGTACATCATTCGCATGCATCCATGCTTTTCATTGGTTGCATTGCTCATTGCATTCTTTCCTTGAAAAATAAAATAAAATAAAATAAAATGAACTTATCAAAAAGAAAAGGACACGCTTTACGGCGCCCTTACCGAACTCGTGCTAGAGCTAGAGTAATGGGTGAAGCAGAGGAGGTGCAAGAGAAGATGAAGGCCGAAAATGGAGGCCATAAAAGAGCAAATGGCCACAATAATGAAGGCCATGATGAGCATGAAGAAGATAATGGAAGCCAATGCGGTTGCAATTGCCGCTACCAGCGTTGTTGCTAAGGTGAACCCGACGTCCCCATCCGGCCTCAAGCAAATGAATCATCCAACCTCAAATATGGTAGGCAAAGATTTAGGAAGTACGGGCGGCCCCCATGATGTGCAAATTCAAAACGAGCACGCCTTCCCGTCATATGGCTTGCCTCTCAACTATACGCCACCCAATGTGGCGTACACTCCCAATAAGAATGTCAATAACTCCACTCCTATACCCATTGAAAGCCAGCAACCCCAAACTGATCATGCACATGTCTCTTAAATCGTGGAAGAGACCCATGAAATTCCCCACCACAATCTAGCCGACTTCGAGCCTTGCCTCGGATATGCCATGGAAGGGCAAGCAGTTGGTGGTATACCCCTACAAAACCCTTTGGAAGGCCCTCAGTATCACCCACAACTACACCTCTTGCATTCCACGACAAGTAAAAACCCTCATGCTATGGAAGAAATGGGAAAGTTGGATCATCTAGAGGAAAGGCTCAGGGCCATTGAAGGAGGTGAAGATTATGCCTTTGCTAACCTAAAAGAGTTGTTCCTAGAACCCAATATCATCACCCCTCCCAAGTTCAAGGTGCTGGACCTTGACAAGTATAAGGGGACTACTTCTCCCAAGAACCATCTAAAGATATATTGTCAGAAGATGGGGGAATACGCAAAAGATGAGGAATTGCTAATACATTCCTTCCAAGAAAGTCTTACTGGGGTAGCTGTTACCTGGTACACTAACTTGGAATCTTCCCGAGTCCATTCTTGGAAGGACCTAATGGTTGCCTTTGTTAGGCAGTATCAGTACAATTTTGATATGGTTCCGGATAGGATGCAACTACAGAACATGTGCAAAAAGGGGGACGGATCATTCAAAGAACACGCCCAAAAGGTGGAGGGATCTGGTGGCCCAGGTGGTACCCCCAATAATGGAAAGGGAGACGATAATCGTGATGGTAGACACATTATCGGTACTCTACTATGAAAAGATGGTGGGCTGCGCACCCTCAAAGCTTTGCAGATTTGGTCTTCGCCAGTGAAAGGATCAATGTGGGTCCGAAAAGAGGCAAATTTGATCATCCTACTAGGACGACTGAGAAAACTGGGGCAAATAAAGAGGGTGAGGATAAGGGAGAAACCCATGTTGTGACTGCCATTCCTGTACGACCAAGTTTCCCACCAACCCAACAATATCTTTACTCAGCCAATAACAAACCTTCTCCTTACCCACCACCCAGGTATCCACAAAGGCCATCCCTAAATCTACCACAAAGTCTGTCTACCGCACTTCCAATGACGAACACCACCTTTAGCACAAACCAAAAACACCAACCAAGAAGTGAATTTTGCAGCGAGAAAGCCTGTAGAATTCACCCCAATTCCAGTGTCCTATGCTGACTTGCTCCCATATCTACTTGATAATTCAATGGTAGCCATAACCCTAGCCAAGGTTCATCAACCTCCACTTTTCTGAGGATACGACTCGAACGCAACGTGTGCTTATCGTGGAGGAGCCCTGGGGCATTCCATTGAGCATTGTATGACCCCGAAGCATAAAGTGTGAAGTCTAATTGATACGGGCTGGTTGAAATTTGAGGAGAATTGCGTGTAAATCCTGACATTGACAAGAAATGCCACACATGGGGCAATTTTGAAAGCTGTTGTTAGGTGTCCCTAATGGCTCATCAGGGTTTCCAAGTTTATGCCATTATTGTAAACCACAGCTACAATGTTAAATGAAATGGATAAAGTTGATATCTTTGTCCCTCATCCTCTCACAAACGCATGTTTGCTTATTCAACTTCCACCGGAATGTGAGTGTAAGCCATTGGTCTGTTTGCTCAAGCAACCTGCGCTCGTGAGTGTTGACTTCCAAGACCGTTCAATCAGAGATTACTCATCTTGCACGTTGGTGGGGGTGCCGTAAAACAACGAGCAAAGTTCAAAACAAATAAGTTTCAAAATAAAAAATAAGTTTCAAAATAAAAAATAAAAAGGCATTTGATTGACTGTGTTTTCAAGTAAAAATATAGACGTTCATGTGACTTCATTTTATCATTCCAGAAAGTTTGTCTTCTTAGAGAAGCGAGTTGTCAAGAATAGGATGTTGGACAAATGGCCTCAGTTACCTTAAGAAAAAGGGGGGTTGAATTAAGATGCAAATATTATTCCCCAATTAAACTTTCACTCTCTCTTTTCGGATTAACAATGCACATAGGGACAACCCTTCCCTTGTGTTCAAGAATCCTCTACTACAAGAGACCCACGGTCTCTTAATCCCTTTTCAGAAATAAGAAGAAGAGAAGAAGAGGTCTCTCGTAAAAAAGGTAGATTGTAAAATGAAGATCAATCAAAATTCCTTATTGAATAAGCAAGTGGTTGACCAAGGAATCCTTTTGAGAGGATAAGACATTTCAGTTCAGAAAAACTCTTGATCTTTCGAGAGAATAAAACTGTTTGGGCAATGAAAACTCTCTTTAAAACATTTGAATGGCCATTCATAAAACATTTGAATAGATATGTCTCTTGGAAATTATTTTCTGAAAATCCCCTCTGGTAATCAATTACAAGACTTATGTAATCGATTACAGGTTTTAAAAAAATTTGAATTAAAACATTTTCAAACTGCTAGTAATCGATTACCAGAGAGAAAATCTCAATTTGAAAGGATAGAATTCCTTGGTCAAACCTTTTGCTTCTTCAATTTGGAAACTTCTTCCTAAAGATTCTAAGAGATCAAACTTGATCATATATCTTGACTTTCTTGGATTCTTGTCTTGAATAAAACTTGGAAGCACTTGATCCTTTGGCATCATCAAAACATCAAAACATCTTGCTTCTACATAGGAGTCATTAGACTTAATCCATCAACTGAAAGATCCTTCAACTATTTCTCTTCCTTGGAAAATTCTTTTTGCAAGAATCAACTACTTCTTTCATTCTTCCTCACTACGAGGTCGTGAAAACAAGACAACGCTTGGTACCTCAAAGCCTTACACTGGGGCAATGAGGGGCACCGTGCATGAGCCTCAAGTGAACCTAGGGGAAGATTAGAAGTTCTCACCCAATAGGTTCCCTCCTACAAGGTCATGACGAAAGACAACGATTGGTACCTTAAAGCCTTACACTGGGGCAATGAGGAGCATCGTGCATGAGCCTCAAGTGAACATAGGGGCAGATCAAAAGTTCTCACCCATCGATGTTTTTAACAAAAAAAAAGGGGACAAACCCTAGGATTTCAATGGATTGATTAAACATCAAACGACTCCATTGCCGTCACTCCAAAATGGTCAAGTGACTAAATCAAAAAGAACATACACTCTGAGGGAGTTCCCGGAGAGATTTGCAAAAAGATAGGATGAGGTTGCATGAATTATCACCTCTTTCAAAAGGACAGTCAATCTGTGTTTTCCAAAAAAATTAAATCAAAATCAAAATCACAAAACAGGGAAAGAATGTCATGAACATTGTACAACTTTCCATTACATTGCATTGTTTCATATGAAGTCCGCATTTACCAAATTCCACGACAAAGGTTGCATGCATCTGCATCCCTAAAAATCATGTTAACTGCATAGATTTCCTACATCTAATGTCCAAATCTTGTGGATTTGGGATGACCGGCCCTCTCGATGAGTCGATCTCTTGCTTTCTCATAAGGGTGGACCCTTGGGTACTTGTACCTATCACCTTGAGAGGACTACATGTCCTCGCCATCAGAGGACTGCATGTCCTCAACTTGAGAGGACTACATGTCCTCGCCATCAGAGGACCTCATGTCCTCGCCTTGAGAGGGCTGCACGCCCTCACCTCCAGAGGACTACATGTCCTCGCCTTGAGAGGGCTACACGCCCTCACCTTGGGTACTAGTTACCCTCACCGTTGAGAGGACTACACGTCCTCGCCTTGAGAGGACTACACGTCCTCACCATCAGAGGGCTGCACGCCCTCACCTCTAGAGGACTACATGTCCTCGCCTTGAGAGGGCTACACGCCCTCACCTTGGGTACTAGTTACCCTCACCGTTGAGAGGACTACACGTCCTCGCCTTGAGAGGACTACACGTCCTCGCCAGCAGAGGGCTGCACGCCCTCACCTCCAGAGGACTACACGTCCTCACCGTTGAGAGGACTACACGTCCTCGCCTTGAGAGGACTACACGTCCTCACCATCAGAGGGTTGCACGCCCTCACCTCCAGAGGACTACATGTCCTCGCCTTGAGAGGGCTACACATCCTCACCTTGGGTACTAGTTACCTTCACCGTCAGAGGGCTACACGCCCTCACCTTGAAAGGACTACACGTCCTCGCCAGCAGAGGGCTGCACGCCCTCACCTCCAGAGGACTACACCTCCTCGCCTTGAGAGGGATGCACGCCCTCACCTTTAGAGGGCTACGTGTCCTCATTTTTAGTGTGCTCGACATCCACACCTTAAAAGAATTTAAGGTCCTCTGCCCTTAAATGCTTAACCGAGACTTGCACTTCCGGTTAAGGGGCCAGTAGTTTCCTTTTAACGGTTCTTGGGCCACCCCCTGATATTGGAGGAGGGCCAACTGTGCGAGCACAACCAGAGAGGGAGGCTATCACACAGCTACTATGCATACCGGGGTAAGCGAAGTACTAGGTCCGTGACCAACAAGTCATAAGGCGTCCAGCTAAAGACGTTAAAGAAGCGCTGCTAGGAGGCAACCTAGTACCTTTTGAATCTATGCTTGTTATTTGATCACTTTTTATAGTAGGATGCACCTAGTTGCTCATGATCCTGGGGATTTAAATAAAACAAGCGCAAGCTCGGAAGGTAGTCATACCTCACAAAATATATATATGTATGTTTAGGTAGTGAAAATACCTTAGATATGCATGTATGTAAACAAAAAAAAAAACACTTCACAAAATATATATGTATGTTTAGGTAGAAAGATACCTTAGATATGCATGTATGTAAACAAAAAAATACTTCACAAAATATATATATGTATGTTTAGGTAGAGAGATACCTTAGATGTGCGTGTATGTAAACAAAAAAATACCTCACAAAACATATATATGTATGTTTAGGTGGCAAGATACCTTGGATATGCATGTATATAGCAAAAATACCTCACAAAAATATGCACATGTTTAGGTAGCAAAATACCTCATGAAAAAAAAAAGAGAAGAAAGAAGAAGAAAAAAAAAAAAAAACAAACAAACAAGAAAAAGAAATAAACAAATGATAATGATAAAAAAAAGAAGGAGAAAAAAGAAAAAATAAGTTGTCAAGCTGAAAAACCAACATGCTTTTGAAAGGAGATGACTTCCAACTTTTCTTTGGAAAAATTCACTGATCATAACCAGTTTTTGGAAAAAAAATGTGTGTGTACACCTGAAGGGTGAATGCTGTGAAATTTTCCCGGACGCCCGAAATGGACTTGGATGAATGCACAAATGGATAAAAGAACATATTTTGGAAACATTGGGTTGACTAAAATAGAGGAAATGAATCATGAGCCCTAGCATCACATGACCATAAAAATTTGACACTTGAGTGTCCGCATAGGTGCATGCATGACCAGTTTTGCATAAAATTTCCAAATCATCATTTTTGCATTTGTGTCATGGAAATAATGTGGGGCATCCCTTTTTATCCTTGAACCAAACCAAACCCTGACATGTATCATGTCTAGCCATTCTACAAGCCTTGAGCCAAAATCCTGACTCACCATAAACCTTACCCTCAGAAGCAAAAAAAAAAAGAAGGAAAGGAAATTTCCAATCAAAGAGAAAGCAAAAAAGGAAGGAAAGGAAATTGGAAATTTCCAATCAAAGAGAAAGCAAAAAAGGAAGGAAAGGAAATTCCCAATCAAAGAGTGGGAGAAAGAGAAAAAAAGAAAAGAAAGGAAATTCCCAATCAAAGAGTGGGAGAAAGAAAAAAGAAAAGAAAGAAAATTCCCAACCAAAGAATGGGAGAAAGTAAAAAAGAAGGAAGCTCCTGGTCAAAGAAACCAGAAGAAATGTGCAGAGAGGTCTTTGGACCAGACAATATCTGAACAGTACAGAATTGTCACCAAATGAACAAGAAGAAGGAAAGGAAACCACGACCTAAAATGGTCTTCTCCCTTTGATTACCAACCAAAATCCCGTGCGCTAGCGACTTTTTTTTCTCGCCCCGCACTAAACAAAAACAGAAAAAGAAAAAAGCCAGAAAAATCAAAAGCCAAAAACACACAAAAGCCGAAAGAAGAAACCACCAAAAGAACCCATTCCCAAGGGAAGCCCTATTGATCCATGATCACGCGTGTAATTTTTGATTTGATAGGAAATAATTTGCAAAGTCGAGTCATGACATATCTATGGTTCGGAATTAGGATGAAACACTTACCTGTGCGAGATTGATACAATTTGAGTGGATTTCTTCTATTTTTTGTCGAACCCAGTGTTTCCTCTAAATGGTCATTTAGAAACGAAATGCTAACATCCAAAATCTCATTTATGGTTATGGGGATCCCATCAGCAGACTCTCCTTCCCTGGTAGACGCATTGTTTGTCACTCAAAAAAGCATATGCTGCTATAAATCAGTTGGAATATTTGTCTCTTTGCTAAAGCATGTTTGCATTTTAGTGGAGAAAACACCGAGACTTTTTCAAGTCTCACAAGTTATCCAGAACTACGTAGGTCTGAGTTCCTCATTGGAGGATACGTAGGAGCAAGAGCCTCGCTTTTGTCGACCACACCGCCTTTTGTTGCCATGACTCAAGAGCTGGTAGCCCGCGGAGACACCTTACGGTTATCCGCACCTCGTCATTCAGTGACCCCAAGTGTGATTCATGAGCAGAGACCAATATGGTCATCTGCGCCCTTTCCGGAGATGTCAGCATTTTCCGATGGAGACTTTTCAAGTCTCACAAGTTATCAAGAACTACGTAGGTCTGAATTCCTCATTGGAGGATACGTAGCAGCAAGAGCCTTGCTTTTGTCGGCCGCCCCATAATCTTTGTCATACTGACCCTGAGGTCATGTGACATGCACCCTTGTATCATCCAGAGGCGGCGGGCCCGATGATACGCGGAGATACCTTACGGTTATCCGCACCCTTTTTGTCATCCAGAGGCGGCGGGCCCGATGACAAGCAGAGACCAAGTTTGGTCATTCTGCACCCTTGTATCATCCAGAGGCGGCGGGCCCGATGATACGCGGAGATACCTTACGGTTATCCGCACCCTTTTTGTCATCCAGAGGCGGCGGGCCCGATGACAAGCAGAGACCAAGTTTGGTCATTCTGCACCCTTGTATCATCCAGAGGCGGCGGGCCCGATGATACGCGGAGATACCTTACGGTTATTCGCACCCTTTTGTCATCCAGAGGCGGCGGGCCCGATGACAAGCAGAGACCAAGTTTGGTCATTCTGCCCCCTTGTATCATCCAGAGGCGGCGGGCCCGATGATACGCGGAGATACCTTACGGTTATTCGCACCCTTTTGTCATCCAGAGGCGGTGGGCCCGATGACAAGCAGAGACCAAGTTTGGTCATTCTGCACCCTTGTATCATCCAGAGGCGGCGGGCCCGATGATACGCGGAGATACCTTACGGTTATTCGCACCCTTTTGTCATGCAGAGGCGGCGGGCCCGATGACAAGCAGAGACCAAGTTTGGTCATTCTGCACCCTTGTATCATCCAGAGGCGGCGGGCCCGATGATACGCGGAGATACCTTACGGTTATTCGCACCCTTTTGTCATCCAGAGGCGGCGGGCCCGATGACAAGCAGAGACCAAGTTTGGTCATTCTGCACCCTTGTATCATCCAGAGGCGGCGGGCCCGATGATACGCGGAGATACCTTACGGTTATCCGCACCCTTTTTGTCATCCAGAGGCGGCGGGCCCGATGACAAGCAGAGACCAAGTTTGGTCATTCTGCACCCTTGTATCATCCAGAGGCGGCGGGCCCGATGATACGCGGAGATACCTTACGGTTATTCGCACCCTTTTGTCATCCAGAGGCGGCGGGCCCGATGACAAGCAGAGACTGAGTTTGGTCATTCTGCACCCTTGTATCATCCAGAGGTGGCGGGCCCGATGATACGCGGAAATACCCGAGTGGTTATCCGTATAAACATTCTTTTGCTATCTGTAAGACAGAACGCTTGATATCATGCAGAGGCTGACGCAGTCTTCTGCACCTTTTGTTCCTCCGGGAACAACAAGTCATTTACATGCGGAAATTTCATGGTCACCCGCGACTCTCGTCAAGCGAGAGGAGCGAAATTAGTGTCATACACTGATTTTCGTCCGGGGACCTTTGCTTGATGACATGCGACCATTCTTTGGTCCTTGTGAGGTGCTTGGCATCCATCATTAGGCAATTTGTGAAATTCTGGGAACAACAAGTCATTTGCATGTGGAGATTTTATGGTCACCCGCGACTCTCGTCAAATCGAGAGGAACGAAATTAGTGTCTTATCTTTACTTTCCTTTTATCTCCAATAAAAGACAAGTAAAGAGGGGCAACTACGTAGGTATGATTTCCTTATCACAATTGAGGAATACGTAGGAGCAAGGGAAACACCCTTGTCGACCACAAAAAGATAAAAAATACAAAAAGGCATAAAAAGACATAAGAACGTAAAAAAGGGAAAATAAAACAAATTGAAGTCATGTTTGCACAATTGATTAAAAGGCTGTCGTCCCTTATGACGGACGCGTGGGGTGCTAATACCTTCCCCGTGCATAAATACAACTCCCGAACCTTTCACTTAAAGTTCGTAGACCACGTCTTTTTCGATTTTTCCGACGTTTTCCTCGAACAAAATGTTGGTGGCGACTCCGTGCATTTTACTTTCTTGGAAGATGCACCCATGAGCCCCGCGTCGCCCTCCCGCCGAAGGGTAGGTTGTGACAGTTGGCGACTCCACTGGGAATTACTGTTAGAGAGTTAGGCCAATCAATCAGTGTGTTTTCCTTACTATGACTTCCCTTTTGTTCTTTTTCTGTCTTTTTTTCCCCTTATTTTCTTGTATGTATATACTCTTTTGATGCTTTTAGTGTGTTTTAACATGTATGCATGAGGTAAATATTTATTCATGTGATGCACACAAACACCAACACTATTTGCACACACGGTGAGTTGAAAAAGGGCCCTATACCCGGGTTTGTGGGAACATAAGGAGTGGAGGTGAATCTGTGGTCATGCTAGGTCTCTGACTTGCTTGATTACAGTGAACCCTCATCTAGAGTTTTTCTCTTTGATAACATATTGTTGCTAGTAGTCCCTACTGTCGCAATATGTTCTTCGAAGGGGATGATACCTCTAGAGACCATCAAGAGAGATATGACCACCTTGGGAATTATCACTAAAAGCCCTTTTAGCTCCCTCCCATGTAGGTCCCTAAAATAGGGGCACGGAGCAAACACGCTGCGTGCCACTTTTTACACTGCCATGCCTCTAGTCCTAAGTGTCATGTACCCCTTTGCTTATATTTGTTTGTGGATATTGCCATACTATGTACATCCCCGTGTTGTGACTTTCGCATATGCATCATGCACGGGTTTTCGTTTTGATCCCCTCACTTTGGCAAACCAACGGAGGGTCCGTGTCACCTTCTTAAATACATACGTCGGGCGCCATGTGGCCCCAAACGTTGTATCTAAGAAGAGGACAATATCCCGGGCTCCGGTATTCATAAATTGCATCTGTGTCATATGCATTTCTTCATGCATTCATCCATTCCACCCATGATAGATGTCGGAGTTTTGATTCGCACTGGGTTCTATTTCACTTTAGTAAAACATGGGAACAAATCAAACCGAAAAAAGATTCTATCAAGTCAAGATTAAGGGCCTAGATGTCACCACCCTTAAGGAGTTGGGGCGGTTGATGGGACCTCTCCAAATGCAAGCCTTCCGCAAGGCGTACGAAAAGATTTTAGATTTGACCATAGCGGAGATATTCACGAAGGTCGTTGTATCACTCACCCAATTAGTACCAACCGTTGAAGAATTTGAGGAGATTCTAGGATGTCCTCTTTGGGGAAGAAAACCGTATCTTTTCTCCGGGTTTCTTCCCTCCTTAAGCAAGATTGCAGTTGTGGTCAGGGATTCGGCAAGAGAGTTTGATCGTGTAAAGCAAACTCGAAACGGCGTAGTGGGCCTACCACGGAAGTACTTGGAGGGCAAGGCAAGGGATATGGTGAATCAAGAGGATTCGGTCCCGTTTATTGACGTATTAGCATTGCTAATCTTTGGGGTTGTCCTCTTTCCAAACGTGAACGGTTTGGTGGACCTAGCCGCGATTGATGCTTTCCTTGCATATCACCATAGCAAAGAGAGTCCGGTGGTAGCTATCTTGGCGGATTTATTTGATACATTTGACCGAAGGTGATGCAATCCTCCCTAGGAAGGGACCTGTCACTAGAACCATGAGCAAGAGGCTCCAAGAAGATTGGGCTAGAGCTGTTGAAGAAGGCCCTAGGGTTCTCATGAACCTCAGGGTAGATTTCTGAGCCCATGGGCCAAGGTTGGGTCCAATTATCTTTGTACATATTGGACTAGGATGTCATTATATTTGGTCCTTGTATTTAGGGCTCCATATTGTAGGTAGGGTACCCTAGAAATATAGGATTTTTTTAGCCCTTGTATTTTAGGGCACCTAGACTAGTTTTTGTATTAGGGGTAGTTTTGTAATTTCACATGCACTAAGTGGATATTTGATGTGTGTGGTTGGAAATAAATTTAATTGAATTGGTAGAAGCCCAATCCAATTAAATTTTAGAGGGGGAGGTGAGCATTTGCTTACTACTCCCCATTGTCACATCATATAGTCACACTTTGTGCATGTCCTTCATGCTTTTCATGTCTCATGACACCTAAGCACACTTAGTGGAGAATCATGGAATTGATCTTGGATTAGTGGGCTGAACCATAACTAAAATTCACTAATCATAATTAGTGAAATTTTGGCTCCACAAATTCAATTTCAAATTCAAGTGAAATTTGAATTTCCCTCCAATTTTGTGTGACACTTAGGCTATAAATAGAGGTCATGTGTGTGCATTTTTTAAAACTTTGATCATTTGAATATTAACTTCAGATTTCAGAGCTCTTTTAGAACACAAAATTTTGTGCTCTTCTC
The DNA here is from genome assembly GCF_000004515.6 of Glycine max. NCBI lineage: Eukaryota > Viridiplantae > Streptophyta > Magnoliopsida > Fabales > Fabaceae > Glycine > Glycine max. Next base: position 21,215,276 of record NC_016091.4, on the reverse strand, counting down.
TCCCTCTCCCTTCATTCATTTCCTTCTTCCTCCAAGCTCTTATCCATGGCCTCCTATGGTGGTGAGCTTCTTCTAGACTCATCTTCTCCTTGAAGTGATGTCTCCTCTCTCTCTTACTTCTCCATTCCGCTGCCATTTATCTTCCAAGAAGCAAAGGAATCCATTGATAAAGAAGATCCTAGGCCTACAAGCTCCAATGGAGCTTACATCATGTGGTAACAAGAGCATCTTCATCTAGGTAATGTTCTTTTGCTTCCTCTATCTTTTTATTCGGTGAATTGTCTTTAATTCCTTGTTCTTCATCTTATTCTCCTTGTATATCCTCTATTGTCTTGTGGTTTGGTGCTGTTTAGAGTAGATTCAAAAAATAAACCGATTAAATCTTAGATCTACACTTGTTCTTGCATTTCTATGGTTCAAATTTTGTAGATCTACTCGTGAATCATGTTTTTTGTGTTGATTTTAGGTTCTATCATTTTTCATTCATAATATTCTTGTGCTGAACCTTTAGATCTATATTTTCTTCCAAAATATTGATTAGAAAAAAAAACACAAAAATCTAAGTGTAAATCACTTAATCCATGTTGTCTTGGAGCCATGTTTAGTCATAGTAATTGTCACATTATGTTCTAAGTTTGTGTTGAATTTTTATTTTGTTGATTGAATTCTAGATACATTTGTTCATGTATTCTTGTCATTCTTAGCCTATCTTTTGAATTTTGAGTCTAATTCATACATGTTATTTAGTTCATAACATGTTCTAAATCAATTCCTAGAAGTAGTCTTGTTCTTGAACTTTTTTTTTTTACATGATGCCTATGATGAAGTTGAGTTGTGGTGCTGATTTGTGTCTGGATTTGTGAATCAAAATAAGTCTTAATCTCTCTTGAATTGTGTTATTCAAGATAAATTGAGCATAAGCAAACACAAATTGTAACTATCCAAGCATTAAGCAACATAAACAGTACTCTTGATTTCTAGGTTGAAATCGCTGGTGCTGACAGCTTGAACATACGAACTTGTATAAATTACGGGGAATTGGTCACTACATTTTTTGAGCTTAAAGTTGTAATGAATTTTCTAGACATATGGACTAAAATTATAAAAAAAGAACCAAGTGATTTGGATTAAAGGAAAAAATAAGAAAAATAGCACAAGTTGGCAGAAAAATCAGTGTCCAGGAAAAAAAAAAGTGAAAGGAAAGTGTGCTTCTTGTTTTGGCTCAAAATTTGCTCTATAATTGGTGCCTATTTTATACCAATCCTAGTTCTGAAATTTCAATTCAAAATTATTGTGAAAACAAGTGCCAAAACTAGAGGTTTCTTGAGTCTTTTTTTTTAGTTTTTCTACTCTACTCTAGAGCCATTCTAGGTTTCTCTTTGAGTACTAGCTTGCTTTTTTTGTGCTTTTCATTGCTTTAATTGTTGAATAATCCTTGGAAATTTGTCTTGTTAAAACTCTATTGGTTTAGCTTTCATTTCATTTTTTTCTTTGGTTATTTCTTGTCTCTTTGTTTCCTTGCTTGTGAGTTGCCATATAGGGAATTGGAAAGGAGTATTGGTGTCATATCTTGAAGAATTTGAGTAAAGAAGCAAGGGGACAACCACCTTAAGAGCTATTGGACTAAGAAGCACTCCAAATTGAGTGAAACACTAAAGTGAGAATAGCCACCACAATTGAGGACATTTTTTTTTGTAATTTTGTAATTGGCAATTTGTTTTGCTTTCAAATTTTGAAACAAAAAGGCCTTTCATTGGAAGTAAGTTGGGAGCCTCCAATAGGTCACCCTACTTCCATTTGTGTGTAATAATTTTAGGCAATTTTCCTTTAGGATAGTGAGTGTTTTGTTGGGAACCTTAAATGAGGTCATCCAAACACTCTTAGGATCCGCCTAGTTTGCATTTCTTGCACTTTAATTTCTTGCTTACTTTCATAGCTTATTTCCTTTACCCTCCATTGTCAAACCGCCTAGATAGCTTGTGTCGCAACCTACCCTTTTGCAGGCGAGCGAGGCGAGGCTCACGGGTGCATCCTCCAAAGGAGGAAAATGCGCGGAGTCGCCACCAACGTTTATTTGTGGAAAATGTCGGAAAAACCGATGGAAACCGGTCATGAAGAATATTCCAGATTCGGGAGTTGTATTTACATTTGAGGAAGGTATTAGCACCTCTCACGTTTGTCCCAGAGGACAACAGCCTTAAATTAGAATTGTGTGAAATTGCGTATCTAAACTTTTATTTCCTTTATTATTTTTGAGGTCGACAAAAGCGGGAGTCTTGCTCCTACGTACCCTCCATCGAAGAGGAAATCAGACCTACGTTTTTCTTTCTAAAGGGCGAATCAAGCGATTCTTTTTACTTGGAAGGTGGTCCTTTTAAGGCGTTGGACCTTAAAATGATCCATTTTTACTTGGTGAGAAAAACTGAGGTATCGAACCTTAAAATCCTTTTTAGTGATTTTTTGCGGATGAGCTTGATTTTGCGAGTTGATTTTAGCCTTAGTTTCACTTTAGTTATTAGTCAATTTCAATCAAGAAAGAGAAGTCCCAAAGAGAAACGTGCGATTGCTTTTTTTGGTTTATTTTACTAAAAGATATTTTTTGATTATTATATTATTATTTTACCTCTTTTTGGTTTCCAACGTGGTTACGGCATGATCGAACGGTCGGATTTCATTTTAACAGAAATTAATGGATATTACAAATCAAATGATCGGTGGAAATTTATTTTATTTTTTGATTAGGCGAGAAAATGACTTAAGTAAATGACTAAAGCACGTCAAAAGGGGTATGGAAAGTAAATGAAATGAAAATAAAAGCACGCGAAACAAGTGGGGACCACTAAGGGTACATAGAATGAACTGAAAAGTTCGATTTCGGGAACTTACCGGTTGAAGACTGAAGAACGACGAAGAACAAACGACGAACGACGAAAAACAGTTGAAAATCTTCGCAAAATCCCTCACAGAAACGTTATGGAAACGTTACGGAAGCGCCTCGGCTTGCATTTTCTTCACGGAAACAATTTTTTACACTAATTTTAAGTGATTACGAAGTACCAGAAGGGCTGAACCCCTTTCACCTTCACTCCTCCCTCTCTTTATAGGAAAATAGGGAAGGAGCTTGCCACCCAGCTCGCCCAGGCGAGCCAGGTTGCTTCCTCAGAAGCAACCGGCTTCTGGAGGAACATCCTGCAAGGCCCAAGTGGGACTAGTTGCTATTTGCACCCTTTTTTTACTAAATACACCCCCTTTTCTTTTTTGGTGATTCTTTTTCCGTAACGTTAGGAAACTTTATGAATTTCGTAATGATACTTATTTTCTTTCCGTAAGGTTACGGAACCTTACGGGTCATGTAATTACTCATTTTTTAGCTTTCGGAATGTTATGGAAAATCACGGATTGCGTAACAATACTTCCTTTTGATTTCCGACATGTTACGGAATTTCACGGATTGCATAACAATGCTTCCTTTCGATTTCTGGCATGTCTCGGAACTTCACGTATTGTGCAACAAAGGGTGCCAAGTACCTCGAAGCGGTCAACCAAAGGTTGCATGCCATCAAACAATAGTCCCCGGACGGAATTAGGGTATGACAGTTGCCCCTCTTTACTTACCTTTTATCGAAGATAAGAGGAAAGCAAAGATAAAACACTGATTTCGTCCGTCTTCGTTCTCTCCGTGATTAGTCTATGACGACTCCCATCTCTCTTTCTTCTTTCTCTGCACAACACAAAACAAACACAAACAAAAGACACCTATAACATAATATATACGTATACACATGTTTGGCGAATGAACCAATCGGGAAAATAACAAAAAAACATATTTTCCAGTCACCGAAGGCTCCGTGCTTGATAACGGAGGATGCATGAACAGCGCTAGGCAATCAATTCATGGGGCTCCGAATAGGATGGTGGAGGATACACGAACAGCGCTAGGCAATCATGGGGCTCTGAACTCGATGGTGGAGGATGCATGAATGACTATCAATTCAAAGGGCTCCGGATAAGATTTGAGGGTGGAGGATAGATGAACAGCGCTAGGCAATCAATTCGTGGGGCTTCAGGCTCGATGGTGGAGGATGCATGAATGACAATCAATTCATGGGGCTCCGGATAAGATTTAAGGATGGAGGATAGACGAACAACACTAGGCAATCAATTCGTGGGGCTCCAGACTCGATGGTGGAGGATGCATGAATGACAATCAATTCATGGGGCTCCAGACTCGATGGTGGAGGATGCATGAATGGCAATCAATTCATGGGGCTCCGGATAAGATTTGAGGGTGGAGGATAGAGGAATAGCACTAGGCAATCAATCCGTGGGGCTCCAGACTCGATGGCGGAGGATGCATGAATGACAATCAATTCATGGGGCTCCGGATAAGATTTGAGGGTGGAGAATAGACGAACGGTGCTAGGCAATCAATTCGTGGGGCTCCAGACTCGATGGTGGAGGATGCATGAATGACAATCAATTCATGGGGCTCCGGATAAGATTTGAGGGTGGAGGATAGACGAACAGCGCTAGGCAATCAATTTGTGGGGCTCCAGACTCGATGGTGGAGGATGCATGAATGACAATCAATTCATGGGGCTCCGGATATGATTTGAGGGTGGAGGATAGACGAGCAGCGCTAGGCAATCAATTCGTGGGGCTCCGAACTCGATGGTGGAGGATGCATGAATGACAATCAATTCATGGGGCTCCGAATAGAATGGTGGATGATACACGAACAGCGCTAGGCAATCAATTCGTGGGGCTCCGACTCGATGGTGGAGGATGCATGAATGACAATCAATTCATGGGGCTCCAGATAAGATTTGAGGGTGGAGGATAGACGAGCAGCGCTAGGCAATCAATTCGTGGGGCTCCAGACTCGATGGTGGTGGATGCATGAATGACAATCAATTCATGGGGCTCCGGATAAGATTTGTTGGCGGGACCGAATGGTCCACCGGGTTCTTTCACCTAATAGGCGAACATGCTTTAGTAAGGAAAAATAAATCATTCACGAGGGCACCATATTTTAGAGAAACAATATACTCATGCCAAAAGTAATTATCCTTGTAACCGAAAATGAAGGGCAGGATATCAACATTTAGCTTTTAAATGAACATTCAGGGGAAACGTCGGGTCAAACTGAAACTGGGAATAAAATCACTCATAGTGTATAAAAACTCACACAGGTAAGTGTTTTACCCTAATCCCAAACCATAGCTGCACCATGACTTTATTTTGCACATGATTTCCTATCGAACCAAAAGATCACACGCACGATCACGGACCAATAGGATCTTCTTGAAAGTAGTGTTTTTTTGGAGAGGAAGCTTGGTGTTTCAGTCTTTTCCTCTTTGTTTATGTGGGGCGGGATATCGCCAGTCGAGAACGACTTTGAACGGGAATCCCAAAGAAAGAACTACTTCAAAAATGGGTTTTCCTTTGCCGGCGGTCATTTACCCTGCTGAAAAATTTATCTGGTCAAAAGATCTTTTGTTCTCTTTCCTGGTTTCCTGTATTGATCGGGAATTATTCTATTTTTCCTTCGATCTTTTTCCTTTTACTTTCTTCCGATCTTCGATCGGGAATCCTTCTTTTCCTTTTATTTTCTTTCTTTTTGTAGATGCAATTGCTTTTGATGTTTTGATGATGATCATGATGATATGATGCAATTGATGTAAATGGGCTTTTCAAGATTAAATTCAAGACAATACTTCAAGATTACAAGTCACAGCATGAAGATGATCACTAGTAAATTAGGAAGGGAATTCCTAAATTGAATTAGCAAAAGGTTTGGCCAAGTAATTAAATTAAAAAGTGTTTTACAAAGGTTTTACTCTCTGGTAATCGATTACCAGAGGATGTAATCGATTACCAGTGGCCAAATATATTTTATAACAGCTACTAAAATTTGAATTCGAAATTTTAGACTGTGTAATCGATTACACAATTTTAGTAATCGATTACCAGCAGTTAGTAAACGTTTTAATTCAAATTTTAAAAGCTGTAATCGATTACACAATTCCTGTAATCGATTACCAGACAGGATTTTCAGAAAATATTTCTAAGAGTCACAACTTTTCAAAGGCTTTATTCATGACCACCAATGGTCTATATATATGTGACTCAAACATGAAATTGCTCAGAGTTTTTCAGAACAACAAGTGCTTATCCTCTCAAAAGAGCAAAATCATTTTATCCTCTTAAGAATTCCTTGGCCAATTCAATTGCAATTCATTAAGGAATTATTTGAGTGCTCAATCTGTAAAATCCATCTCTTTCTAGAGAGATTCATTCTTCTTCTTCTCATTCTCTAAGGGATTAAGAGACTGTGAGTCTCTTGTTGTAAAGGATCTCTAAACACAAAGGAAGGATTGTCCTTGTGTGTTTAGAACTTGTAAAAGGAATTTACAAGATAGTGGAACTCTCAAGCGGGTTGCTTGGGGACTGGACGTAGGCACAAGGGTGTGGCCGAACCAGTATAAATCTGAGTTTGCACTTTCTCTTCCCTTAATCTCCTTTATTTATTATTGCTTTATATTCATATTCAAATTGTTTTATTTGAATCAATATTTAAGAAGATTTTCATTAAGGGAATTCATAACTTGAATAAAAGTGAAATAGATTTTTAATTGGGGAAGTAGTTTGGAATATCTTAATTCAACCCCCCCTTCTTAAGATATCTGAGGCCACTTGTCTAACAAGTGGTATCAGAGCTTCATTCTTGTATAAAGTTTAGAAGCTGCAAGAAAAAGATGGCCTCAGCATATTCCTTATTTCCAGAAGGGAATTCTATCAATAGACCTCCAATCTTTAATGGAGAGGGTTACCACTACTGGAAAACCCGAATGCAAATTTTTATTGAGGCAATAGATCTAAATATTTGGGAAGCCATAGAAATAGGGCCTTATATACCCACCACAGTAGAAAGAGTTTCAATAGATGGTAGTTCATCAAGTGAAAGCATAACCATAGAAAAACCTAGAGATAGATGGTCTGAAGAGGATAGAAAACGAGTACAATACAACCTAAAAGCCGAAAATATAATAACATCTGCCCTGGGAATGGATGAATATTTCAGGGTTTCAAATTGTAAGAGTGCTAAGGAAATGTGGGACACTCTTCGATTAACACATGAAGGAACTACAGATGTTAAAAGATCTAGGATAAATGCACTAACTCATGAGTATGAATTATTTAGAATGAATGCAAATGAAAATATTCAAAGCATGCAAAAGAGATTTACACATATAGTAAATCATCTAGCAGCCTCAGGCAAAGAATTGTAAAATGAGGATCTCATAAACAAGGTGTTAAGATGTTTAAGTAGAGAATGGAAACCTAAAGTAACGGCCATTTCTGAATCAAGAGATTTGTCTAATATGTCCCTTGCCACTTTATTTGGAAAGTTGCAGGAACACGAGATGGAACTATTGAGATTACATCAACACAAAGAAAATGACAAGAAAAAGAAAGGAATTGCTCTTAAAGCATCATCCTCAATTCAAGAAGAAAGTGATTAGGATAATGATCCAGATGATGATGAAGATCTAAGTTTGTTTGTAAGAAGATTCAACAAGTTTCTTAAAGTAAGAGGAAATCAGAGGCGACCCAATTTTAAATCAAAGAGAAGGACTGAAAATTCATCCTCTACTTTAAAATGCTTTGAATGCAATCAACCTGGACATCTGAGGGTTGATTGTCCCATCTTCAAGAAAAAGATGGAAAAATATGAAAAGAAAAATCATAGTGAAAAGAAACTGAAGAAAGCATACATCACATGGGATGAAAATGATATGGAATCTTCTAAAGATTCTGAAAATGAAGAGATAAATCTCTGCCTTATGGCTAAAAGTTACGAAAGTGATGAAGAGGTAACATCTTCAAATAACTTATCTATTTCTTTTGATGAATTGCAAGATGCATTTGCTGATTTGCAAAAAGAATCAATTAAACTTGCAAAATTAGTTTCATCATCAAAGAAAACAATTTCAAATTTAGAAAATGAAATTTCGAAATTAAACAAAGAATTAGATCTTCTTAGAAATGAAGTCTCAATTTCTAAAACAAATGAAAAAGTTAATATCTCCACTATTAATGACAAGAAAATAACAGATTCTTGTAGTTGTTGTGATAAATATGTAAAAGAAATTAAAGAGTTGAAAAATTCACTTGCAAAATTTTCATATAGTAAAAATAATTTAGATGTTATATTAAGTAAAAAAAGATATGTGTCTAATAAAATTGGACTAGGGTATAAATCTGAAAAACAACAAAAGTTTCATAAAAACTTTTCCACTTCCACACAAAAATGTAATTCTAATTCTATCACTTGTTTTTACTGTGGAAGAAGAGGACATGGCATATCAACTTGCTACTTCAAGAAAAATTACAGTAACATTAAAATGATATGGGTCCCAAAAGGATCCTCTGTTTATACTAACATGCAAGGACCCAATAAAATTTGGGTACCTAAGTCAAAAACTTAATTATGCAGGTATCTTTGAGAAAGAAGTGGTACATAGATAGCGGATGCTCAAAACATATGACTGGAGATGCATCAAATTTTACATATATCTCTCCAAAGAAAAGCGGGCATGTAACATATGGTGACAACAACAAAGGTAGAATCCTTGGAGTGGGTAAAATAGGTACAAATTCTTCAAACTCCATTGGAAATGTTCTACTTGTTGAAGGACTTAAGCATAGCCTGCTTAGCGTTAGTCAACTATGTGACAAAGGCTATCTAGTATCATTTGATTCTCAGAAATGTCTTATAGAACATAAGCATGACATTAATATAAAGCATATAGGACATAGAGTCAATAATGTTTACATGATAGACTTAAGCATAAAACAAGAAAACAATCATTGCTTTCTTAGTAAAGATGAAGATCCATGGTTATGGCATAAAAGAATTGCTCACATAAACATGGATCACTTAAATAAATTAATTTCAAAAGATTTAGTAGTTGGTTTGCCTAAATTGAAATTTGAAAAAGATAAACTATGTGATGCATGTCAAAAGGGCAAACAAACAAGAGTCTCATTCAAACCTAAGAATGTTGTTTCAACCACTCAACCCTTACAGTTATTGCATATGGATCTATTTGGTCCATCTAGAACCATGAGTTTTGGAGGAAATTACTATGCTCTAGTTATAGTTGATGATTTCTCTAGATATACTTGGACATTATTTATTACACATAAAAGTGATTCATTCCAAGCATTTAGGAAACTTGCTAAAGTCATACAAAACAAGAAAAATCTCAAGATTGCATCCATTAGAAGTGATCATGGGGGTGAATTTGAAAATAAAGATTTTGAATTATTTTGTGATGAACATGGTATTGAACATAATTTTTCTGCACCAAGAACCCCTCAACAAAATGGAGTTGTTGAGAGGAAAAATAGGTCATTGGAAGAAATTGCAAGAACTTTATTAAATGATACTTTTCTTCCAAAGTTTTTTTGGGCTGAAGCGGTCAATACTGCATGTTACATCATGAATAGGGCCTTAATAAGACCTATTTTAAAGAAAACCCCATATGAGTTATTTAATGGTAGAAAACCTAATATTTCTTATCTACATGTTTTTGGTTGCAAATGCTTTGTGCTCAATAATGGAAAAGATAATCTAGGAAAATTTGATGCAAAATCTGATGAAGGTATTTTTCTTGGATATTCATTACAAAGCAAAGCATATAGGATATATAATAAAAGAACTATGAATATCGAGGAATCCATTCATGTTACCTTTGATGAATCTAATGCTATCTTGTCAAGAAAGAATATGCTAGATGACATTGCAGATTCTTTAGAACATATGAATATTGATGAACAAGATTCCAAAGGAAATGATAAAGGAAACAATGAAGATCCTCCAGAAGAAGTCAAATCCAATAATGAACTTCCAAGAGAATGGAAAGCTTCAAGAGATCATCCCCTCGAAAACATTATTGGTGATATCTCAAAAGGGGTAACAACTAGACATTCTCTTAAAGATTTATGCAATAATATGGCTTTTGTATCTATGATTGAACCTAAAAATATAAAAGAAGCCATAGGAGATGATAATTGGATCATTGCCATGCAAGAAGAACTAAACCAATTTGAAAGAAACAATGTGTGGAAATTAGTAGAAAAACCTGAAAATTATCCTGTCATAGGAAAAAAATGGGTTTTTAGAAATAAATTAGATGAACATGGTATAATTATTAGAAATAAAGCCAGGTTAGTAGCAAAAGGGTATAATCAAGAAGAAGGAATAGACTATGAAGAAACATATGCTCTTGTTGCAAGATTAGAAGCCATTAGAATGCTTTTGGCATATGCATCCATAATGGATTTTAAACTTTATCAAATGGATGTTAAGAGTGCCATTCTAAATGGTTTAATTCAAGAAGAGGTATATGTTGAACAACCCCCTGGTTTTGAAATTCCTGATAAACCAAACCATGTTTATAAATTACAAAAGGCTCTTTATGGTTTGAAACAAGCCCCTAGGGCATGGTATGAACGCTTAAGCAATTTTCTTCTAGAAAAAGAATTCTCTAGAGTTAAAGTGGATACCACATTGTTCATAAAGAGAAAGAATAATGATATTTTGTTGGTTCAAATATATGTTGATGATATAATTTTTGGATCCACTAATGATTCATTGTGCAAGGAGTTTTCCCTTGATATGCAAAGTGAATTTGAAATGTCAATGATGGGAGAACTAAAGTACTTTCTGGGATTACAAATCAAGCAAACTCAAGAAGGTATATTCATCAATCAGTCCAAGTACTGCAAGGAATTAATCAAAAGATTCGGGATGGAAAGTGCAAAACACATGTCTACACCGATGAGCACTAGTTGTTACTTAGATAAAGATGAATCTGGTCAGTCTATAGACATAAAACAATATCTAGGTATGATCGGATCTCTTCTTTATTTATCTGCTAGTAGACCTAATATTATGTTTAGTGTATGCATGTGTGCTAGGTTTCAATCCAACCCCAAACAATCACATTTAAGTGCAGTAAAGAGAATCATGAGATATCTATTAGGAACAATCAATTTAGGATTATGGTATCCTAAGAATTCAACATGTAACTTAATAGGATATTCTGATTCTGATTTTGCCGGTTCTAAAACTGATAGAAAAAGTACAAGTGGAACTTGTCAATTCATTGGATCAGATCTTGTCTCATGGCATAGTAAGAAACAAAATAGTGTTGCTTTATCTACTGCTGAAGCGGAGTATATCTCTGCCGGTAGTTGTTGTGCACAGATTTTATGGATGAAGCAACAATTATCTGACTATGGCATCATTCTTGATCGCATACCTATTAAGTGTGATAATACTAGTGCCATAAATCTATCCAAAAACCCAGTTCAACATTCTAGAACTAAACATATAGAGATTAGACACCACTTTCTTAGAGATCATGTCCTAAAGGGAGATTGTGTATTAGAATTTGTTGATACTAAGAATCAACTTGCTGATATTTTCACTAAACCTCTCCCCAAGGAAGTGTTCTTCTCTATTAGAAGAGAATTAGGTCTCTTAGATGTAAGAGATTTAGAAAAATAGGGATTGATTGGTTGATTGAATGGTTGATTGATTGGTTGATTTACTCTTACTTATTGATTGTAGATTATTTTGTTTGTTTGATCTTGTTTGAATTCTTGTTTTTATGATAGAATTTATGATTTCTTGTGTATATAATAATTGAATGATTGAATTTAGTGTATTAGTAGTGAAAATTAATCATATAGGATGTATTTGAGCACAAACATAGATATTCTCTTAAGAAACTAGCCTAGGATAGGCTTTGGTAATCGATTACCATCCAGTGTAATCGATTACACATGAACAGGCAGCCTGTAATCGATTACAACATCCTGTAATCAATTACCAGTAGGCTTATTGGTCCTGTAATCGATTACCAATACCTGTAATCAATTACAATACGTCATCTTCTATAAATACTCACGAAACCAGAGCTGCTGCGCAGCCAAAGCCTCCTCCACGTTTTCCTCCATACCTAAAATTTCAAATCTTCGATTCTCACTCAATTCTTCACCAAATCACGTCCCGTAAAGCCCAATCTTCCTCTTTTTCACTCCTCTTTCACTTCCACCGATCAAAATCCATAAAAAACTTCATCAAATGGCAGAGCCATCAAAGAAGAGAAAGGGATCATCCTCCACCGCTGCCGCCGCTGCCCATCGCCGCCACGGCCCATCCGGAGCACCCACAGCACCTATTCATCCTTCCTTGACATCTCCAAGATCATCAACATTGTTTTCATCCGATGATCAGCGTCTACGGTACCTTTCTCAGTTTTCTTCTAGAATAATCTTAGACCCTAAGTACCTAGACATAGAATTCTTTAATGATGAAACGTTTGATTGCTATCAAGTGTTTCAAAATTCTGGTCTTGTTGATTTCATGTAATTAAAATTGCCATATTATCCGGAACTTGTAAAGGTCTTCTACTGCAATTTAAAAATTTAGGATGGCATTATTATTTCTAAGGTGCATGGTATTTCGATGGTCATTGATCAATCACTATTCTTTTCTTTGACTCATTTACCCAGTCAAGGTGCACCTTTTGAGGGCACCATTGTTGATGATTGGAAATTTGATTATTCGAGTCATGATGCTCGCCGTATGGTCTGCAATGATCAGGCTGAAATGACCGGTAGATTGCTGGCCGGGTCATTAACATTTGATAATCGCATCATGCATTATATCATTGTTAGAATTTTGCTTCCTCGGTCTTCAAATTTAGCACAGGCCTCTAAGGAGGATTTGATTCTTATGTGGGCTTTTCTTACCGGTCGTCAGATCGACTGGGCCCATTTGGTTCGGTACCGAATGCATAAGGCATTACGGGCTAATGCACCTCTTCCTTATCCACATTTGATTACTCTGTTTTTGCGTCATTTTCAAATTCCGCTTGATGATGAACCCTTTGTTCAAGTCAAGCGTTCCTTTGCAATTGGTGCTGGTGCCGTGACCTCCTTTGGGTACCGTAAAGATCGGAATGGTCAATGGCTGAAGAAGGATGCACTCCCTCCTCAAGATGAACGTACTCCTTCACCTCCTCCTCAACGTGAAGATTCCGCACTCATGAATGAAGTCCTCTCCGAATTACGGGGTCTTCGTTCTTATGTTGGTGACCGCTTTGACTCGTTAGATACACGCTTTGCCGGTATGGACATTCGCCTCACACAACTTGAAGAGGATGTCGGATACATTCGTCAGAGTTTCGATCTTCCACCACCACCTCCGTCTTCTTAGATTTTAGTTTCTGATTATAAGTCTTGAATAAGCCGTGTATTTTGGCTATTTAAGTTTCTTAGAGTTTCAATTATTACGTTAAGTACTTTGCTTATTTATCTTGTGGTATTAAGATTTCAGACTTTTTCTGCTTTGACATTGTGTGGTTGCTGACATTTTGAGTTATTTGGATTCTGGATTGATTATTTCTTGTTTGTGAGTTTGGATGGTTACGCTTTATACTCTGATCTTTATATCTTTCTACTCCATTGTTATATCTGTGTTGATTCCCTAGTTCTTTGGCTTTTTGATGTTGCCAAAAGGGGAGAAAAGGTTGGTTGTAGAAAAAGCTTAACAACCTTAGAAATCAAGTGATCATAAATTCCGAAATATAGGGGGAGTAAACGCACATTTTATCTATATACAATTGTTTGTTGCTTGCTTGAATCTTGATTTCAGGTATTGTATTGTCATCATCAAAAAGGGGGAGATTGTAGATGCAATTGCTTTTGATGTTTTGATGATGATCATGATGATATGATGCAATTGATGTAAATGGGCTTTTCAAGATTAAATTCAAGACAATACTTCAAGATTACAAGTCACAACATCAAGATGATCACTAGTAAATTAGGAAGGGAATTCCTAAATTGAATTAGCAAAAGGTTTGGCCAAGTAATTAAATTAAAAAGTGTTTTACAAAGGTTTTACTCTCTGGTAATCGATTACCAGAGGATGTAATCGATTACCAGTGGCCAAATATATTTTATAACAGCTACTAAAATTTGAATTCAAAATTTTAGACTGTGTAATCGATTAAACAATTTTGGTAATCGATTACCAGCAGTTAGTAAACGTTTTAATTCAAATTTTAGAAGCTGTAATCGATTACACAATTCCTGTAATCGATTACCAGACAGGATTTTCAGAAAATATTTCTAAGAGTCACAACTTTTCAAAGGCTTTATTCATGACCACCAATGGTCTATATATATGTGACTCAAACACGAAATTGCTCAGAGTTTTTCAGAACAACAAGTGTTTATCCTTTCAAAAAGCAAAATCATTTTATCCTCTTAAGAATTCCTTGGCCAATTCAATTGCAATTCATTAAGGAATTATTTGAGTGCTCAATCTGTAAAATCCATCTCTTTCTAGAGAGATTCATTCTTCTTCTTCTCATTCTCTAAGGGATTAAGAGACTGTGAGTCTCTTGTTGTAAAGGAATTCTAAACACAAAGGAAGGATTGTCCTTGTGTGTTTAGAACTTGTAAAAGGAATTTACAAGATAGTGGAACTCTCAAGCGGGTTGCTTGGGGACTAGACGTAGGCACAAGGGTATGGCCGAACCAGTATAAATCTGAGTTTGCACTTTCTCTTCCCTTAATCTCCTTTATTTATTATTGCTTTATATTCATATTCAAATTGTTTTATTTGAATCAATATTTAAGAAGATTGTCATTAAGGGAATTCATAACTTGAATAAAAGTGAAATAGATTTTTAATTGGGGAAGTAGTTTGGAATATCTTAATTCAACCCCCCCCCCCCCTTCTTAAGATATCTGAGGCCACTTGTCTAACACTTTTCATTTCTTCCTTTCCGATTTTTTATTGGGAATTCGGATTTTAGCATTCGTTATTCGCTCTCCCTTTAGGAGATTCTGCTGTCCTTTTCTTCGGGGGAAAGGATGAGGATTCTTTACATGGGCCAAGGTTCAAAGTAGCTTAAGGTTGTGTCTCAACATGGTCTTTTCATCGTGCGAGCCCGATTTTGATATCTGGGGCAAAACAAATTCGTGTGTCAAGGTGTCGGTCTCCGGTTGAATTTCCATATTATTTCCACGAGGCATGCGTAACAATGATGATTTGGAAACAACGTGCAAAATTAGTCATGGATACAGCTAGGTGGGTACTCAAGCATCCAGTTTATGGCATTGTGATACTAAGGCTTGGGATTTACACAAGTAAACCCAATATTTCCAAGTTATGTTATTTCATCGGTTCAACGAATCCATCCATTCTTATCTCGGTTATTCTAGAAAATAAACTCTTAGCGTCAGTCTCTTGTTTCCAAAAGATATGTTTGCTCTCTATGAATGATTTATGCTTCCTATGACCATAACATGCCGACCTTCGAGGTCTTTCTTTCTTTTTCTTTTTCTTTTTGTTTCATTTTTTATGTTTAGAAAAACTATACATCCATCACCAACTATGAGAAAGCTTTTCTTTGTACACCTACATTCCTATACACGACAAACTTTTTCTGTATACACACGCATTAAAAACTCTTTCTCTTTATATCAACACGGTCTATATAAAAACTTTGTTCCTGTTCAAAGATTTCTTTTTCGTTTTTCAACATACACATGGTTTATACAAAAATTTCTTTATATACACTCGTTACTCACACACAAGAATTTCTTTTCACACCTTATTTACACACACACAAAATCTTTCCATACATTTTTTACATATAAAAAACTCTTTTCTTTTCTTTATATATAGACACGACATTTGTTCACAACGCCTCTTTCTTTTCTTCTATTCTTGGCGTTATCATGATTTTTGTTCGTTTTATTTTTAGGACGACGTTCCAAAAGGAAAACTCTACAAGGTTCCAAAATTTCAACAAACATTATCGACAATAACGAAGTAAGCACTAACGCAACAGTCCAAACAAAATGTATGCACAAAACAAAGGACACTCGAAAAACAACAAAAACAAATGTTAGTCCTCAAGTCATAGAAACAAGATAACATACATAAAAATGAAAAGAATACGAATCTGGGGATCCCACAGTCATGTGGCTCCGCATGCCACCGGACTCTTGGGTCACGGTAACAAAAGGTGGGGTGGTCGACAAAAGCAGGGCTTTTGCTCATACGTATCCTCAATTTGTGATGAGAAACTCAGACCTACGTAGTTCTTGCTAACTGTGAGACTAAAAATAGTCTCGGTGTTTTCTTCACAAAAATGCGAACATGCTTTAGTAAAGACACAAAACTTCCAACTGATCATAGCAACAAATGCTTTTTGGATGAAAAACAATGTGACTATCGGGGAAGGAGAGTATGCTGATGAAATTTTCTCATAACCGTAAATGAGATTTTGGATGTTAGCATTTCGTTTCTAAATGACCATTTAGAGGAAGCACTGGGTTTAACAAAAATAGAAGAAAATCACTCAAAGTGTATCAATCTCACACAGGTAAGTGTTTTATCCTAATTCCGAACCATAAATATGTCATGACTTGATTTTGCAAATCATTTCCTATCAAATCAAATATTACATGCGTGATCATGGATCAATAGGACTTTTCCTTGGGAATGGTTTGTTTTCTTGGTGGGAAATTTGGCTTTGAGTGTTTTTGGCCTTTTCCTTTTCTGTTTGTGTTTAGTGTGAGGTGAACAAGTCATCGACGCACAGGATTTTGGTTGGCAATCAAAGGGAGAGGACCACTTTAGGTCATGGTTTCCTTTCTTTTTTGTTTACTTGCTGACAATTGTGGCGTCCCCAAAATAATGACTGGTTTAATAGTAATGATTTAATTAACAAAAACCATGGTAAATTTTTTTTTCTTCTTTTTCTTTTTCATTTCTTTGTCTTTTCACCAAAACAAGGTTTCGAAGGAAAATCCTCACTATAGAGTCCTGAATGGCCAGTTCACAACTCTATTCGGAGTCATTTCTTTCTCACCGCTCATAATCTCTAAACTATTTTGCTTTTTCAAAAGAAAGAATGTACTAGCCATTACTTTAGGTCGTCACGTGAAAATAAAAGAATAAAATACGGTCGATAAACTTTTTTACAAATAAAGTTGCTAACGCTTTCTTTTCAAATAACAAGATCGATCATAAATGCATTCATCATTTAAAGCTGTCCAAAATATGGGAGTTTTACAAAATATATATAGTGTCATCCAGAACAAAGGTGTCCATAGTGGTGGCTTCAGCCACAAGTATACAATAATCAAATTCCTATACATCAAGTCTACCCATACAAAACAAAAGAGTAAACCTAACAGTCAGTCCTAGATACACCCACCCTCAAAAATACACAAAACTAATCCAAGGAGCTGTCCACTCCACCGTGCGCTGAAGCGTCCGTGCAAGTTCATCTGGATGCACCAAAGAAGTAGCCGTGAATCGAATGGTGCCCCGAAATCGGCACCTCTTGTTGCCTTCGAGGGTCTCCCAAGCTCCCTCTAGGCACTCCATCTCTACTCGATCACGGATTAGCTGCGCCGCCATCACGATCTATAAAAAAGAAAAGAAAGGGGTAGACTCTTTCACAAGAATCTAACTGCACTGCACACCATTTGTCTCATAACCACTACATGCAAGTAAAAGGGGTATTTTAAGGCTTTCCATCTCTGGTAATCGATTACACAGCCTTGGTAATCGATTACCAGAGGCTAAACTTGAATTACACAGCCTCAGGACATGAAATATGCAATAATGCACTGTGTAATCGATTACACATGCCTGGTAATCGATTACCAGTGACCCATTCCTCTGTGTAATCGATTACACAGGTTGGTAATCGATTACTAGAGGCTTCCACCATCTCCCAGTTCCCTTTTTAAGCCTGGTAATCGATTACACCCCTTGGTAATCGATTACCAGAGGCTTCCCTAGCTTCCTGACCTCGTTTTCAAGCCTGGTAATCGATTACACCCCGTGGTAATCGATTACCAGAGACCATCTTAGCCTCCTGTCTTCATTTTTAAGCCTTGTAATCGATTACCCACCCTTGGTAATCGATTACCAGAGGCCATACTACACATATCACACAAAATTCATAGCTGGCCAGCCACCACAAGCCTCCTTGCTTTGTGGTCTTTGTTCCTTTTATCTGTTGACTGCCAGGAGCTCGCCTGCTTAGGTACATCACAGGTTCTCACTGACCGACTATGCCCGGGTTGGGTCGGGATTGGTCAAGCTTGGTTTTGGGCAATAGCACCCCACCTGACGTCCCCAAGGTCTCCTGACCCCCGCGACATATCTCCAGGTACCACTCTGTGGTCAACAATAAAAGCAGGAAGTTTCACCCTTCAACACTTCCTCATCTCAAGCTTGTAGGATTATGGGGTACCCATCACATGTGGTACTAGGTGGCGGTCGGGCGATGGTGCACAACAAGTTTTCCACATCCACAATGCGCGCATAAACCCACCATCCCCTGTTGCCCACCTCCAACTGAGCTCACGTACTCCCACGTAGCCCATATCCTCGTTTCTCTCAACACCGGGTCCCCATCAATCCTCCCAAGCTACCACAACATCCAAGCAAAACAACATTCAAACAGCACAAGCTATCACAGTCAAGCAAAACAGGGCAAGGCAGAAAATTCTGCTCAACACACTAACCAAAATCACAACTTTTCTCACTTAAAGACCCCAGTAACAATTCCTTCGATCCAATTCGTTAACTGTTGGATCGACTCCAAAATTTTACTGGAAGTCTATAGTGCATAAGCCTACATTTTGACCGTTGGGATCTACTAGCAAACATCCAGAACTCATTCTACATTACTCTTTCCACAACCAGCAAATACATGGATTTTTCTGCACTTGTGCAAAATTCTGCTGCACAATTTTACAGCAAAATCTGCACAAAGAGCATATTTCGAAAACCACACTTCCCCTCATCCAATCTTGCCCAAATCAAATCCTACAAGTCCCAAATCATGTATCAATCATGTCTAAACCAAAGTAAAGCTTCAAACCACAGCAACACAAAATCTAGGTGTTCAAAACTCCTCATTTTAATGGATTTTCAAGGTTTGAAAAGTGAAATTGAGAATGAGGTTAATTTGGAGCAAACTCTCACCTCACACAAGTCTATAACATCAATCTAAACTTGCTCAAACTGGATTTACACCTAAATTTCCACCGAATTAAAATTCGACTCTTCAACACCCAATTTTGCCCTAGAAATGGCTCTTGGTTCACTTTGGTCATTTGTTTTTCTCTCTAGCTCAGCCTAACCTTTCTCACATGTCCTAAATGACATTTCAAGCTAGTATTAACTCACTTTAACCTCCATTTACCACAGAATTCAGACTTAGCCTTCCAACTCTCAAAGCCTCACTCTTTTTCCCACTCATAACATCACATTCTCACTTTCCAACCCTAGGTTAACTCTACATTTCATCTCTAACAGTTTTCCATGAGCAGTTTTTCAGCATACAACATCACAAACATCATCACAAAACCCTAAAACAGAATGGGTATGTTTAACTCATCCAAACATGGCAATTTCAACAAGTTTTCAGCAAATGTCTTCACAAATAATCATCACACAGCAGAAACCTAGCAAGACTACCCATCATATCTCCCCAAACCCCATACCCACGAAAATCAAAGGAGAAAGAAGTCCACCCAAACCTCGATTTTCGAAGTCCCACTCGTGGCCACGCACTTCACGACCCCAAAAATGCTCTCCTTTCACAATTTGGAGCAGAAATGAGCACCAAAGGTTGGAGCTTTGTTGGGGTTTCAATGGAGAATGGAGGGGAAGAGGATGGCAACGTGAGGGAGAGAGAGAGCTGTCTGAAATTTTCTGTTTTGCTGAGTGAGGAGAGAGAAAAGCTTTTTGGTCTTAAATAAAAAGGGTTTTCCCTTTTTCCATTATTTTATTTAAGCAATGCCACATGTCTCCATTTGAGTGGAGCAAGAAGGGCCCACTTTCTCTTTTTGACTGTGACCCATACTCAGTCACAAAAGTGAGGAAAATCTGACCTTTGAAACGCTAAAAATCCTGCCTCGGTTTGCGTGTCGTTTCTCTGGTTCCAGTTTCTCGCGTTTCTCTGTGTCCGTCGGGGCCAATTTTCGAAAGCAAGCAATATATATATCAAAACGCTCAGAATAAAACCCCGAGCGTGGTTCAGAGGTTGGTTTCGTTAAATTCTAAGTTGCACGCAAAATGATGATTTTTAAACTAATTAATTAAGAATTAACCCATAACCTCCTAGTTATGGACTTCTCTTCCCTAATTAGCCTAACCCGCATATCTTGCCCCCACTATTCCTACTTCTACCAAGAACATATAGGCATATACACTGAATAATACTTATATATATAATCATTCAAAATACATCATTTTCAAAAATTCCGGGTAGAAATTTCCAGGATGTTACAACAATTCTGTATTGTTCAGATATTGTCTGCTCCAAAGACCTTTTTGCATATTTCTTTTGTTTTCTTCCGATCTTTGATCGGGAAATTTCTCTCTTTTTGCTTTCTCCCACTCTTTGATTGGGAATTTTCCCTCCCTTTTTTTTGTTTTCTTCCGAGGGCAAGGATTGGGATTTTGGCTCAAGGCTTGTAGAACGGCTAAACGTGATATATGTCAGGGTGTTGGTTCGGCCCGCGGTTCAGGGATAAAGGAGATGTCCCACATTATTTCCATGATACACATGCAACGATGACGATTAGGAAATTTTATGCAAAACTGGTCATGCATGCACCTATGAGGACACTCAAGCATCAAGTTTTTATTGCCATGTGACACTAGGGCTCAGGATTCATTTTCCCTATTTAAGTCAACCTAGTGTTTCCAAAATATGTTCTTTTATCAATTCATCCGAGTCCATTTTGGGCGTTCGGGAAAATTTTCACAACATTCACCCTTCAGGTGTATACAAATTTTTTCAAAAAACTGGTTATGATCAGTGAATCTTTTTTCAAAGAAAAGCTGGAAGTTATTTCTCTTCAAAAGCATGTTGGCTTTTCAACCGAAAGATATATTTTGTTCTTTTTCTTGTTTGTTTTTGTTTTTTTGTTTTTTTTTCATGAGGTATTTTGCTACCTAACATATGTATATTTTTGTGAGGTATTTTTGCTATATACATGCGTATCTAAGGTATCTTGCTACCTAAACATACATGTATATATTTTGTGAAGTATTTTTTTGCTACATACATGCTTATCTAAGGTATCTTTCTACCTAAACATACATATATATATATTTTGTGAGGTATGACTACCCTCCGAGCTTGTGCTTATTTTACTTAAATTCCTAGGATCATGAGCAACTAGGTGTGTCCTACTATGACTTGAAAAATAAAAGTGATCAAATAACAAGCAGAGATTTAAAAGGTACTAGTAGCGCTTCTTTAACGTCTTGAGCTGGACGCCTTATGACTTGTCGGTCATGGACCTAGTACTTTGCTTACCTTTGGCTTTGGACTTGGTCACCTATTGGTCGGCCATGTGTCGTAGGCAACGCTCTAACCTTTTGTGAATGAGCTGAGGTGAACTCTAGAGGTGGTGACAGTGCGTTTGTTGCCCGCTGTCGGCCATCCCTAGGCTGCTGTGGTGTCTTGCCCTGCGCTTGCCTGGGGGCGCAGTACTTCTTGATGAAAGCCCGGTTAATAGGGGGCTTGATGAACTTGCTGGGGGCGACGGGCACTCCGTAGAACTGACAGAGACCCGTAATCAGAGCTGGAAACCCTAGGACCCTGTTGGACTTCTTCGGGTCCACTGGGTGTCTTGCGGGCGCGATCCCTGCAAACAATAGATGACATCAGAAATTAGTTGAGAGGAGTGCATACTTACCTATGTCATGATGGCATAACCTTGCTGGGGGGGGACGGGCACCCTGTAGGACTGATAGAGGCCCCTAACTAGAGCTGGAAACCCAAGGGCCCTGTTGGGCTCCTCCGGGTCCACTGGGAGTCTTGTGGGCGCGATCCCTACAAATAGTATATGGCATCAGAAATCAGTTGAACCATATGCATACTTACCTATGTTGGGACGACACAGACCAACTGATACTTCCGCAGGGGGAGATCGGCATTGCGGTCGCTGGGCAGAATGTTGCTAAGTAGCAATGTCTGTGTAAGAGTGGTCATGTTGGTGCGCATGATCTGCACTCGTCACTTTGCAGCGGCACGGGTGAAATCTTGCCCTGGTATGCAAAGTAGTTGGGCGATAGCCTCCCTCTCTGGTTGTGCTCGCACAGTTGGTCGCCTTCCAATATCAGGGGGTGGCCCTAGAATTGATAAAAGGAAATTACTGGCCCCTTAACCGAGAGCTCAAGTCTCGGTTAAGCATTTAAGGGCAGAGGACCTTAAATTCTCTTAAGATGTGGATATGGAGCCCACTGAAAATGTGGACACGTAGCCCTCTAAAGGCGAGGGCGTGCAGCCCTCTGAAGTTTAGGACGTGTCGCCCTTTGAAGGCGAGGGCGTGCAGCCCTCTAAAGGTGAGGATGTGCAGTCCTCTAGAGGTGAGGTCATTTAACCTTCTGATGGTGAAGGCGTATAGCCCTTTGAAGGCGAGGAAATGTATGCCTCTCAAGGGGAGGATGTATAGTCCTCTGAAGGTGAGGGCGTGTAGCCCTTGGAAGGTGAGGACGTCCAATCCTTTGAAGGCGAGGGCGTGTAGCCCTCTTAAGGCGAGGACGTGTAGTCATCTGAAGGTGAGGGCGTGTAGCCCTCTGAAAGGGGGGACGTGTAGTCCTCTGAAGGTAAGGGCGTGTAGCCCCTTTGAAGGCGAGGACATGTAGTCCTCTGAAGGTGAGGGCGTGTAGCCCTCTGAAGGCGAGGACATGTAGCCCTCTGAAGGTGAGGACGTGTAGTCCTCTGATGGCAAGGGCGTGTAGCCCTCTAAGGGTGAGGGTACTAGTACCCAAGGGTCCACCCTTTTGAGAAAGCAAGAGATTGACTCATTGAGAGGGCCAGTCATCCCAAATTCCAAAAGATGGGACATTAGGTGTAGGACATCTATGCAGTTAACATGATTTTTAGGGATTTAGATTTATGCAACCTTTGAAATTTGGTAAATATGGATTTCATATGAAACAATGCAATGCAACAGAAAGTTTTACAATGTTCATGACATTCTTTCCCTGATTTTGATTTTGATTCAATTTTTTCAGAAAACACAGATTGATTGTCCTTTTGAAAAAGGTGATAATTCATGCAACCTTATCCTATCTTTTGCAAATCTCTTCGGGAACTCCCTCAGAGTGTATGTTCTGTTTGATTTAGTCACTTGACCATTTTGGAGTGATGACAATGGAGTAGTTTGATGTTTAATAAATCCATTAAAATTCTAGGGTTTATCCCCTTTTGTTTAAAAACATCGACAGGTGAGAACTTTTGATCTGCCCCTATGTTCACTTGAGGCTCATGCACGATGCCCCTCATTGCCCCAGTGTAAGGCTTTGAGGTACCAATCGTTGTCTTGTTTTCACAACCTCGTAGTGAGGAAAAATGAAAGAAGCAGTTGATTCTTGCAAAAAGAATTTTCCAAGGACGAGAAATAGTTGACGGATCTTTTTAGTTGATGGATTAAGTCAAATGACTCCTATGTAGAAGCAAGACGTTTTGATGTTTTGATGTTGCCAAAGGATCAAGTGCTTCTAAATTTTATTCAAGACAAGAATCCAAGAAAATCAAGATGTATAATCAAGTTGATCTCTAGAATCTTTGGAAGAAGTTTCCAAATTGAAAAAGCAAAAGGTTTGGCCAAAGAATTTTATCTAAATCATTTTAAATTGAGATTTACTCCCTGGTAATCGATTACCAGCAGCTGAAAATGTTTATAACAGTCACTAGAAATTTGAATTCAAAATTTATAAGGTTTAATTGATTACACATGGATGGTAATTGATTACCAGCAGTTTATTAAGCGTTTTAATTCAAATTTTAAAGCCTGTAATCGATTACACAAGTCTTGTAATCAATTACCAGAGGAGATTTTCAGAAAATAATTTCCAATAGTCACATCTATTCAAATGGTTTATGAATGGCCATCAAAGGTGACTTGGAAACATAACTTTAAAGAGATTTTTCATTGCCCAAAAAGTTTTATCCTCTCAAAAGATTAAGAGTTTTTCTGAATTGAACTGTCTTATCCTCTCAAAAAGATTCCGTGGTCAACCACTTGCATATTCAATAAGGAATTTTGATTGATCTTCACTGTACAATCTATCTCTTTTAAGAGAGATTTCTTCTTCTCTTCTTCTTATTTCGGAAAAGGGATTAAGAGACCGTGGGTCTCTTGTTGTAGAGGATTCTTGAACACAAGGGAAGGGTTGTCCCTGTGTGGTTCAGACTTTGTAAAAGGAGTTTTACAAAGAGAGTGGAAAATCTCAAGTGGGTTGCTTGAGGACTGAACGTAGGCACGGCAAGTGGCCGAACCAGTATAAATCAAGTTTGCATTCCTCTTTTCCCTTAAACTTCTTTTATTTATTGCTATTTATCTTTTGCTTTAAAGAAGTTTATTTTGAATTGTCTTTTGAGTAATTCATGTTAAGGGTGCATTGTTAATCCAAAAAGAGAGAGTGAAAGTTTAATTGGGGAATAGTCTTTGTATCTTAATTCAACCCCCCCCCCCCTCTTAAGATAACTGAGGCCGTTTGTCCCACATCCAATTCTTGATAACTCACTTCTATCTAAAAAGACAAACTTTCCGGAATGATAAAATGAGGTCACATGAACGTTTTGGAAACACAGTCAATCAAATGCTTTTTTTTTCATTTTTTTTAACTCTTTTTTTTTATATTTTGAAACTTATTTGTTTTGAACTTTACTCGTTGTTTTACGGCACCCCCACCAAATGTGTAGCACGAGTAATTTCTTATTGAACGGTCTTGGAAGTCCAAACTCAGGAGCACAGGTCGCTTGAGCAAACAGACCAATGGCTTGCACCCACATTCCGGTGAAAGTTGAATAAGCAAAGCTGCGTTTGTGAGAGGATGAGGGACAAAAATGTCAAATTTATCCATTTTATTGTAACTGTGGTTTATAATAATGGCATAAACTTGAAAATCCTGATGACTCATTAGAGACATCTAACAACAGCTTTCAAAATCGCCCCATGTGTGGTGTCGCTTGTCAGTGTTAAGATCCAACAAGCGATTCTCCTCAAATTTCAGCCAGCCCACATCAATTAGACTTTGCACCTTACGCTTCGAGGTCATACAGTGCTCAATGAAATGCCCCGGGGCTTCTCCATGACAAGCATACGTTGCATTGGAGTCGTATCCTCAGAAAATGGAGGTTGAGGAAACCTAGCAGGAGTTATGGCTACCATTGCATTATCAAATAGATAAGGGAGTAAGTTAGCATAAGACACCAGAATTGGGGTGAATTCTACAGGCTTTTTGCTGCAAAATTCCTTCCTTGGTTGGTGTTTTGGTTTGTGCTAAAGGTGGTGTTCGTCATTGGAAGTGCGGTAGACAGGCTTTGTGGTTGATTTAGGGATGGCCTTTGTGGATAACGGGGTGGTGGGTAAGGAGAAGGTTTGTTATTGGCTGAGTAACGACATTGTTGGGTTGGTGCGAAACTTGGCTGTATAGGAATGGCAGTCACAACATGGGTTTCTCCCTCATTCTCACCCTTTTCACTTGCCCCAGTTTTTTTTGCATTTATCAAAGCATGATGATCAGATTTGCCTCTTTTTAGACCCACTTCGATCATTTCGCCAGCGAAGACCAAATCCGCAAAGCTTGAAGGTGTGTAACCCACCATTTTCCATAATAGAACACTAGTAATATCTCTACTATCATTGTTATTATTTCTTTCTTCGTCATTAAGGGAAACACTTGGGCTGCCAGGTCTCTCTACCTTTGGGCGTATTCTTTGAAAGATCTGTGCCCCCTTTTTTTGCACATGTTCTGTAGTTGCATCCTATCCGAAGCCATTATACTGACACTGCCTAACGAAGGCAACCATTAGGTCCTTCCAAGAATGGACTCGGGAAGATTCCAAGTTAGTGTACCAGGTAACAGCTACCCCAGTAAGACTTTCTTGGAAGGAATGTATTAGCAATTCCTCATCTTTTGCGTATTCCCCCATCTTCTGACAATACATCTTTAGATGGTTCTTGGGACAAGTAGTCCCCTTGTACTTGTCAAGGTCCAACACCTTGAACTTGGGAGGGGTGATGATATTGGGTTCTAGGAACAACTCTTTTAGGTTAGCAAAGGCATAATCTTCACCTCCTTCAATGGCCCTGAGCCTTTCCTCTAGATGATCCAACTTTCCCATTTCTGCCATAGCATGAGGGTTTTTACTTGTTGTGGAATGCAAGAGGTGTAGTTGGGGGTGATACTGAGGGTCCTCCAAAGTGTTTTGCAGGGGTATACCACCAACTGCTTGCCCTTCAGTGGCATATCCGAGGCAAGGCTCGAAGTCGGCTAGATTGTGGTGGCGAATTTCATGTGTCTCCTCCACGGTTTAAGAGACATGTGCATGATCAGTTTGGGGTTGTCGACTCTCAATGAGTATGGGAGTGGAGTTATTGACAATCTCATTGGGAGTGTACACCACATTGGGTGGTGTATAGTTGGGAGGCAAGCTCAACATGGGAGAAGGCGTGCTCATTTTGAATTTGCACATCATGGGGCCGTCCATACTTCCCAAGTCTTTGCCTACCATATTTGAGGTTGGATGATTCATTTGGTTGATGCCGGATGGGGACGTCGGGTTCACCTTAGCAACAACGCTGGTAGCGTTAACTGCAACCGCATTGGCTTCCATTATCTTCATGCTCATCATGGCCTCCATCATTGTGGCCATTTGCTCTTTCATGGCCTCCATGTCGGCCTCCATCTGCTTTTGCACCTCCTCTACTTCACCCATTACTCTTGCTCTAGCACAGGTTCGGTAAGGGCGCCGTAAAGCGTGTTCTTTTCTTTTTTATAACAATGATTAAGTTCTTTTTTTTCAGGAAAGAATGCAATGAGCAATGCAACCAATGAACAACATGGATGTATGCGAATGATGCACAGTTGAAGTATTGCGAATTTTTACGCAGGATATGGGGTTGAATCAATTTAGATTTTCAACATGGTCCATGACATCTTCTTCAAGGTGAAACTAGAAGTAACAGGGACATCGACAGTCCTAAATGTGTTTGGCAGTAGACAAAGCAACGATGTAACACGATCCATCTTTTGCCCCAATTTTTTTGCAAGATGGTTAGTTCCATACTTTAACTTGACTCGATGAACCTTTTTATAAAAGCACGAGCTTGGTTCAACCCCATAACCCAGGGAATGGCAATTTTGATCGCCAATACTTCATCAACATTTCATAGGGATGAAAGACTCGGGAATACGCATGCTATGCATGGAAAATGTAATTATGAGATTGAGATGCCCGAAGAAACATCCTTTCTTAGTTAACCATGCATTAGGTACCATGTTCAATCATTTTGTTTTTAAGTGAAATGGGTTTATGATCCCAACATGGTTGGCTCATGGTACCGAATATATGCAACTAAGAATGCAGCGTGAATTTTCGCGCTTTCTTTTTTGTTTTTGTTTTGTAGAGGAAAACGCAAGGGTCACGCATGAGCAAACATGAAAACAATTGGTATGCAATTTGTAGATCAAAAAAGTTTGTTGAATGCATATGGTTATGATGATGCAATGACTGATGCAAAATGTGACGCTGGAATATGATAACGGACAAATGCAGGAACGATATGTTCATTATGATGCCTTGAAGAGATGCGTGATATGAATGCATTTTCAGACACGAGAGCCCGGAAAATCATTTCTTCTTACTTGCGCATTCGGGGACGCAGTTCCCCATGTGTGTAGTTAAGAAGGTGATAGGGACCTTCCGGCTTCCCATGACAAAAGATGAGACCAACATACAACGCGTGCGTGACGACATGATGCAGACGCGAAAAAAGCATAACACGGGGATGTACACAGCATGGCAATATCCACAAATAATCATACAGCAAAGGCATACATGACATTTAGGACTACATGCATGGCAGTGTTTAAAATGGCACGCAGCGTGTTTGCTCTGTGCCCCTATTTTAGGGACCTATAGGATAATATCTAGGGGTCTCTAATAACTACTCCCAACGATCCATATCTCACATGGCTGTTTTCTAGAGGTATCATCACTCAATATAATAATATTGCGGCGGTATGGAATACCAGTGAGAACACATTATAAAGAGAGAAAGCTCTAGACGAGGTTTCACTATTATCAAGCAAGTCGAAGACCTAGCATGACCATAGATCCACCTCCATTCCTTAGATTTTCATGAACCCAGGTATAGCGCCCCTTTTTTTACTCAAACCCGTGGGTGCTTAGAATGTAGTGTAAAAATGTGGGAAAGAAAACATTTATTATATTTACACAGTTAAAAAAAAAATGCACACACAAAGTTTCAGAATTCCACAATTTCCTAAAATAGGCCTAACTCACAAAAACAGTCCCTAGTGGAGTCGCCAACTGTCGCAACCTACCCTTTTGCGGGCGAGCGAGGTGAGGCTCACGGGTGCGTCTTCCGAAGGAGGAAAATGCACGGAGTCGCCACGAACGTTTATTTATGGAAAACATCGAAAAAACCGAAGGAAACCGGTCATGAAGAATATTCCAGATTCGGGAGTTGTATTTACGTTCGAGGAAGGTATTAGCACCTCTCACGTTTGTCCCAAAGGACAACAACCTTAAATTACAATTGTGTGAAATTGCGTATCGAAGCTTTTATTTCCTTTTTTATTTTTGAGGTCGACAAAAGCGGGGCTCTTGCTCCTACGTACCCTCCGTCGAAGAGGAAATCAGACTTGCGTAGTTCTTTCTAAAGGGCGAATCAAGCGATTCTTTTTACTTGGAAGGTGGTCCTTTTAAGGCGTTGGACCTTAAAATGATCCATTTTTACTTGGTGAGAAAAACTGAGGTATCGAACCTTAAAATCCTTTTTAGTGATTTTTGCGGACAAGCTTGATTTTGCGAGTTGATTTTAGCCTTAGTTTCACTTTAGTTATTAGTCAATTTCAATCAAGAAAGAGAAATCCCAAAGAGAAACGTGCGATTGCTTTTTTTGGTTTATTTTACTAAAAGATATTTTTTGATTATTATATTATTATTTTACCTCTTTTTGGTTTCCAACGTGGTTACGGCATGACCGAATGGTCAGATTTCATTTTAACAGAAATTAATGGATATTACAAATCAAATGATCGATGGAAATTTATTTTATTTTTTGATTAGGCGAGAAATTGACTTAAGTAAATGACTGAAGCACGTCAAAAGGAGTACGGAAAGTAAATGAAATGAAAATAAAAGCACGCGAAACAAGTGGGGACCACTAAGGGTACACAGAATGAACTGAAAAGTTTGATTTCAGGAACTTACCGGTTGAAGACCGAAGAACGACGAAGAACGAACGACGAACGACGAAAAATGGTTGAAAATCTTCGCGAAATCCCTCACGGAAATGTTACGGAAGCGCCTCGGCTTGGATTTTCTTCACGGAAACAATTTTTTACACTAATTTTAAGTGATTACGAAGTACCAGAAGGACTGAACCCCTTTCACCTTCACTCCTCCCTCTATTTATAGGAAAATAGGGGAGGAGCTTGCCACCCAGCTCACCCAGGCGAGCCAGGTTGCTTCCTCCAGAAGCAACCGCCTTCTGTAGGAACATCCTGGAAGGCCCAAGTGGGCCTGGTTGCTATTTGCACCCCCTTTTTTTAACTAAATACACCCCCTTTTCTTTTTTGGTGATTCTTTTTCCGTAACATTATGAAACTTTACGAATTTCGTAACGATACTTATTTTCTTTCCGTAAGGTTACGGAACCTTACGGGTCATGTAATTACTCCTTTTTTAGCTTTCGGAATGTTACAGAAACTCACGGATTGCGTAACAATACTTCCTTTTGATTTTCGGCATGTTACGGAATTTCACGGATTGCGTAACAATGCTTCCTTTTGATTTCCAGCATGTCTCGGAACTTCACATATTGTGCAACAAAGGGTGCCAAGTACCTCGAAGCGGTCAACCAAAGGTTGCATGCCATCAAACAATAGTCCCCGGACGAAATTAGGGTATGACAGTTTGCCTTTTACCAATTAGTTTTTACCTTATCTTTCGCACCTCTTTTAGTGTTTATTTTGGCTAGTTTCAACCATAGTTTCTTTTACCTTTTTTTCAAACCCCCAACAAGAAAGAACAATAACTTAGGAACCAACATGAGTCTTCATTCTTCATCTAGTGTTGATGGTGAGGGTTCTACTCCTAAGGACCCCTTGTATAAGATATTAGATGAGTTGAGATCCCTTAAGTTATGGAAAGAAAAACAAGAGAGAAAAGAAAAAGGTAAAAAAAGAATGGAAGAAATAAGTCAAGATGAATGAGAGAAAATAAGAGAGGAAGAAAGAAGAAAAATAATGAAAGAAATGAAAAGAGAAAAACATGCCTCCTATAATAGTCATGACTCTTGCAAGAGTTTAAGTGAAGAACTTAGGGACTATTATAGAGGGCGTCATAGTTCACATACTAAACATCACTCCCAAAGAAGAGAAAATGATAGAAGGCCTCAAGAGGTTAACATCAGCCTCCCATATTTCCATGGAAAAGATAATGTTAAGGCTTACTTAGATTGGGAAATGATGGTTGAACAACTCTTTGCTTGCCATCATATTAGCGAAGATAGAAAAATTCCATTGGCTACCCTTAGCTTTCAAGGGTATGCCCTCTATTGGTGGACTTCCCTTGTTAGGGAACGAAGGATTCATGGGGATCCTCCAGTAGAGTATTGGAATGATCTTAAGAGTGCCCTTAGGAAGAGGCACATTCCTTCCTACTATGAAAGGGAGCTTATGGACAAGCTCCAAAGGCTTAGACAAGGGAGTATGAGTGTTGAAGAATATAGACAACAAATGGAACTACTCCTTTTAAGAGCTGGACTTAGGGAAGAGGAAAGAACAAGCATAGCTAGGTTCCTTAGTGGACTTAATATGGAAGTGAGGGACAAGGTTGAACTCCTTCCATATAGGGACCTAGATGAGCTAGTCCAACTTTGTATAAGAGTGGAGCAACAACTTAAAAGAAAGCCTTCTTCAAAATATTATGGCTCTCACTCTTATCCAAGGAAGGACCAAGCCCATGGAATTTTAGGGGCTGCACCTTCAAAACCTAAGGAAGATAAGGGTAAGACCATAGAGAAATACACCCCTAAGACTAGTTCCCAAAAAAGGACTAGCAACATTAAATGCTTCAAATGTCTTGGGAGAGGTCACATTGCCTCTCAATGCCCCACAAAGAAAACCATGATCATGAGGGGTCAAGACATTTATAATAGTCAAGAGGAGACTACTTCTTGCCCTTCCTCTAGTGGAAGTGAAGCTGAAGTAAGGGGTGAAGAGTCTAGTGAGGAAGTCTACCCCCATGAAGAAGGTGACACTTAATGGTTAGAAGGCTCCTTGGAGGTCAATCTTGTGATCTATCTCAATCCCAGAGAGAGAACATCTTTCATACAAGATGCAAAATTTTAGATAAAACTTGTTCTCTCATTGTGGATAGTGGATCTTGTTGCAATTGTTGTAGCACAAGATTAGTTTCCAAGTTGAACCTCACTATCATTCCCCACCCAAAACCTTATAAACTTCAATGGCTCAATGAGCAAGGGGAAATGATAGTTAACCAACAAGTGAAGGTACCTTTCTCCATTGGGACATATAAGGATGAAGTTAATTGTGATATAGTTCCCATGGAGGCAGGACATATTCATTTAGGAAGGTCGTGGCAATTTGATAGGAAGATCATTTATAAAGGCCTAACTAATGAGATTACCCTCTGTCATACCCTAATTTCGTCCGGGGATTATTACTTGATGATATGCAACCTTTGATCGGCCGCTTTGAGATACTTGGCATCCTTTGTTTCACAATATGTGAAGTCCCGAGACATGCCGGAAATCAAAAGGAAGCAGGCTTATGCGATTCGTGAAAATTCCGTAATGTGACGGAAATCGAAAGGAGGTGTTTTTCGCAATCCGTGAGTTTTCGTAACTTCTTCAAAAGCTAAAAAAGAGAAAATACATAATCCGTAAGGATTCGTAACCTTGCGGAAGGAAAATAAGTATCGTTACGAAATTCGTAAAGTTTCGTAACGTTATGGAAAAAAGAATTACCAAAAAAAGGTAAAGGGGGGTACATTTAGTATAAAGGGGGTACGAATAGCAATCAGACCCACTTGGGCCTTCCAGATTCTTCCTCCAGAAGGCTGTTGCTTCTGGAGGAGGCAACCTTGCTCGCCTGGGAGAGCTGGGTGCCAAGCTCCTCCCCTATTTTGCTATAAATAGGGCGAGGAGTGAAGAGAGAAGGGGTTCAGCCTTCTTGGCACTTCGTATTCTCTTAAATTTGCGGAGGAAAATTGTTTCCGTGAAGAAAATCCAAGCCGAGGCGCTTCCGTAACGTTTCCGTAACATTTCTGTGAGTAATTACGCGAAGATTCTCGACCGTTCTTCAACATTCGTCGTTCGTTCTTCGTTTTCTTCAGTCTTCAACGGGTAAGTACCTCAAACCGAGCTTTTCAAATTCATTCTATGTACTCGTGGTGGTCCACATTTTGTTTCATGTATTTTTATTCTCGTTTTCATTCGCTTTCTATACCCCCTTTTGACGTGCTTCAGTCATTTATTTAAGTCATTTCTCGCCTAATCTAATGATAAAATAAATTTCCACTGATCATTTGAATTGTATCATCCATTAATTTCGGTTAAAATGAATTCCGACCGTTCGGTCGTGCCGTAACCACGTTGGAAATCAAAAAAGAGGTAAAATAATAATATAATAATACAAAAAATACCTTTTAGTAAAATGAAGCGGAAAAATCAATCGGACGTTTTCTCTTTGGAATTTTTCATTCTTAATCGAATTGACTAATAACTAAAGTGAAACTAAGGCTAAAATCAACTCGCCTAGTCAAGCTCGTCCACAAAAAAGTCACTAAAAAGGGTTTGAAAGTTTATCATTTCAGTTTTCCTTATCAGTTAAATGGATCATTTTTAAAGGCCCAACACCGAAAAGTGATCACCTTTCAAGTAAAAGAATCGCTTGATTCACCTTTAAAGAAAGAACTACGTAGGTCTGATTTCCTCTTCGACGGAGGGTACGTAGGAGCAAGAGCCCCGCTTTTGTTGACCTCAAAAAATAAAAAGAACTAAAAGTTAAGATAACACAATTTCCACAATTCTAAAATATAGGTTGTTGTCCTTTGAGACAAACGTAAGAGGTGCTAATACCTTCCTCAAACGTAAATACAACTCCCGAACTTAGAATTTTCATTTCAACCGGTTTCCTTCGGTTTTTCCGACGTTTCCCACAAATAAACGTTGGTGGCGACTCCGCGCATCTTTCCTCCTTTGGAAAGCGCACCCGTGAGCCTCGCCTCGCTCGCCCGCAAAAGGGCACGTTGCGACAATTGGCGACTCCACTGGGGAATATTTTTGTGAGTTAGGCCTATTTTAAGGAATTGTGGATTTGTGAAACTTTGTGTGTGCATTTATTGAAATGTGTAAAATGTAAATAACTGTTGTCTATTTTGCATTCTTTACACTGCATTCTAAGCACCCACGGGTTTGAGTAAAAAAGGGACCCTACACCCGGGTTCATGGGAATTTAAGGAGAGGAGGTGAATCTATCATCATGCTAGGTCTCCGACTTGCTTGATAATAGTGAAACCTCGTCTAGAGCTTTCTCTCTTTATAATGTGTTGTCGCTGGTATTCCATACCGCCACAATATTATTATCTTGAGTGATGATACCTCTAGAAAACAGCCGTGTGAGTTATGAATTGTTGGGGAGTAGTTATTAGAGACCCCTAGATATTGTCCTATAGATTCCCAAAATAGGGGCAAAGAGCAAACACGCTCCGTGCCATTTATTCTCATGTATCTTTTGATAAATAGCACTAGTTTATAGTTTTGCTAGTGATGTTTGGTTTCTTTAGAGTAATGCGTAACCTTTTTAATACTACATTGAGGCGCCATCATGCCCTAAACGTAGCATTAAAATTGGATCTCTGCGGTCTCGTATATGTGAATTACCCATTTGTGTTGTTTTCTTTCCGTTTCATGCATGCACATTGCATCATTCATGTCGGAGTCTTGATCCACCCCTTTTTTAGGTAAATGATGGGGACAAATCAAAACGGCAAAAGGTTTTATCAAGTCAAGATTAAAAATTTAGATGTCACCAGCCTCAAGGAATTGGGACGACTGATGGGACCTCTCCAAAGGCAAGCTTTCCGCAAAGTTTACGGGAAGATTCTAGATTTGACCGCAACGGAGGTATTTATGGAAGCTGTCGCATCCCTTGCCCAATACTATGACCAGCCATTGAGGTGCTTCACGTTTGGGGACTTCCAAATGGTACCGACTATTGAAGAGTTTGAGGAAATACTAGGATGCTCTCTTGAGGGAAGAAAACCATATCTTTTCTCCGGGTTTCTTCCCTCCTTGAGCAAGATTGCAGCTGTGGTCGGGGATTCGGCAAAAGAGTTGGATCGCATGAAGCAAACTCGCAACGGCGTAGTAGGCCTGCCACGAAAATATTTGGAAGGCAAGGCAAGGGATATGGGGAGCCAAGAGAAGTGGGGCCCGTTTGCGGATATATTAGCTATGTTGATTTTTGGGGTTGTCCTCTTTTCGAACGTTAACGGTTTGGTGGACTTAGCCACCATTGACGCTTTCCTCGCATATCACCATAGCAAGGAGAGTCCAGTGGTGGCTATCTTGGCAGATTTGTTCGATACCTTTGACCGGAGATGTGAGAAAAACAGTGCATGGATTGTCTGTTGTTTACCCGCTCGATGTGTGTGGTTGGTTTCACACCTATTCCAACAAGACACAAGACACCCGTGTCTGCTTCAAAGTTATCGCTCATGCGCCGAAAAGGAAGAGTCGATTGGGACCAACATTTGGCTGGGATAGGAGGCAGCGTAATCAATTGGTTTCCTCGTTGGAAGGAAGGCAAGGAAGGAGTTCTTTTCTCGTGTGGGGACTACCCTAATGTTCCATTGATAGGGACTAGGGGTTGTATTAATTATAATCCCGCACTCGCCATAAGACAGCTAGGGTACCCCATGAGGGGAGCGTCAACAGAAGAAAGTCTCTCGCCTTTCCTTGTGAGGGATCTAGGCGCGTGTCATACCCTAATTTCGTCCGGGGACCTTTGCTTGATGACATGCGACCTTTCTTTGGTCCTTGTGAGGTGCTTGGCACCCATCATTAGGCAATTTGTGAAATTCCAGGACATGCCGAAAAACCAAAAAAATATTGATGCACAATCCGTAAGTTTCCGTGACACACCGGAAATCAAATGGAAGCATCGTTGCATAATTAAGTGAGGTTCCGTAACATTCCGTAAGTCAAAAAGGGGATGATTATGTAATCCGCAAGGTTCCGTAACATTACGGAAAGAAAACAAGTATCGTTACGAAATTCGTAAGTTTCCGTAACTTTACGAAAAAAGAATCACCAAAAAAAAGCAGAGGGGGGTGTACTTAGTAAAAATGGGGGTGCAAATAGCACCCAGGCCCACTTGGGCCCTCCAGAATATTCCTCCAGAAGGCTGTTGCTTCTGGAGGAAGCAACCTGGCTCGCCTGGGCGATCTGGGCGGCAACCACCTCCCCTATTTTGCTATAAATAGGGGAGGAAGTGAAGAAGAAAAGGGTTCAGCCCCTTTGGCACTTCTCTCTCTTTCGAATTTGCTTGGAAAAATTGTTTCCGTGAAGAAAATCTAAGCCCAGGCGCTTCCGAAACGTTTCCGTAACGTTTTCCGTGAGGAATTTCGCAAAGGTTTCAACCGTTCTTCGACGTTCTTCATTCGTTCTTCATCGTTCTTCGATCTTCAACGGGTAAGTACCTCGAACCAAGCTTTTCGATTCATTCTATGCACCCATGGTGGTCCACATTGTGTTTCGTGCATTTTTATTCTCGTTTTGTTTACTTCGGTTAAAATGAATTCCGACCGTTCGGTCGTGCCGTAACCACGTTGGAAATCAAAAAGAGGTAAAAAAATAAATATAATAATCAAAAAATATTTTTTAGTAAAGTAAAGCGAAAAATCAATCGGACGTTTTCTCTTTGGGATTTCTCATTCTTAATCGAATTGACTAATAACTAAAGTGAAATTAAGGCTAAAATCAACTCGCCTAGTCGAGCTCGTCCACAAAAATAGGCTTTTGAAGTTTGTCATTTCAATTTCTCACTAAGTAAAATGGATCATTTTTAAGGTCCAACGCCTTAAAATGATCACCACTTAAGCAAAAAAAAGAATCACTTGATAAGAAAGAACTACGTAGGTCTGATTTTCTCATCCCAAATTGAGGAATACGTAGGAGCAAAGGGAAACACCCTTGTCGACCACAAAAAAGGAAAAATATAAAAAGGATATAAGGACATAAAAGGGAACGTAAAAATCAAAGTCATGTTTGCACATTCGATTAAAGGCTGCCGTCCCTTGGGACGGACGTGTGGGGTGCTAATACCTTCCCCGTGCGTAAATACAACTCCCGAACCTTTCAACTTAAAAGTTCGTAGATCGCGCCTTTTCCGGTTTTTCCGACGTTTTCCTCAAATAAACGTTGGTGGCGACTCCGCACGTATTCCTTTCGTGGAACACGCATCCCGCGAGTCACGCATCGCCCTCCCGCCGAAGGGTAGGTTGCGACAGTTGGCGACTCCACTGGGGACTATTGTCAAAGAGTTAGGCCATTTAATCTTGTGCAAATGCTTTACCATGACTTACTCCTTTGTTGTTTTCCTTCATTATGTACTTGTGTATATAAACTCTTTGTTGCTTTTAGTGCGTTTTAAAATGTATGCATGAGGTAAATATTTATTCATTTGATACACACAAACACCAACACTATTTGCACACACTGTGAGTGAAAAAGGGCCCTATACCCGGGTTCATGGGAACATAAGGAGTGGAGGTGAATCTGTGATCATGCTAGGTCTCCGACTTGCTTGATTACAGTGAACCCTCATCTAGAGCTTTTCTCTTTGAAAACTTATTGTTGCTAGTAGTCCCCACTGCTGCAATATGTTCTTCGAAGGGGATGATACCTCTAGAAACCATCAAGAGAGATATGACTACCTTGGGGATTATTGCTAAAAGCCTAGTTAGTTCTCTCCCTTATAGGTCCCTTAAATAGGGGCACGGAGCAAACACGCTGCGTGCCATTTTTCACACTGCCATGCATAAGTATCATATACCCTTTTGCTTATGTTCGGTAAATATTGTCATACTGTGTACACTCCCGCATTGTGTCTTTTGCGTAGGCATTGCATATGGGTTCTGTCTTGATCCCTTCTGTAAACAAACCAACGGAGGGTCCGTGTCGCCTTCTTAAAAACGTGTGTTGGGGCATTTTGCTACCCCTAGACGTCGTATCTAAGAAGGGGACAAATTCCCCGGACCCCCGCATTCCTAGATTGCATCTGTGTCATATGCATTCCATCATGCATTCATCCATCCCACCCATGAGATATCGGAGTTTTGATTTGCACCAGCTTTTGTCTCACTTTAGTAAGCATGGGAACAAATCAAACCGGCAAGAGGTTCTACCAAGTCAAGGTTAAAAGCCTAGATACCACCAGCATCAAGGAATTAGGGCGGTTGATGGAACCTCTCCAAATGCAAGCCTTCCGCAAGACTTACGGAAAGATCTTAGAGTTGACCATAGCAGAGGTGTCCATAGAAGCCATTGCATCACTCACCCAATACTACGACCAGCCTTTGAGGTGCTTCACATTCGGAGACTTCCAATTAGTACCAACCATTGAAGAATTTGAGGAAATTCTAGGATGTCCTCTCGGGGGAAGAAAACCATATCTTTCCTCCGGGTGTCTCCCCTCTTTGAGCAGAATTGCAACTGTGGTCAAGGATTCAGCAAGAGGTTTGGACCGCATAAAACAGGCTCGGAACGGCATAGCGGGCCTACCACAGAGGTACCTAGAAGACAAGGCGAGGGGTATGGCCAATCAAGGAGATTGGGTCCCGTTTATGGATGTGTTAGCTTTGCTAATTTTTGGGGTCGTCCTCTTTCCAAACGTGGACGGTTTGGTGGACCTAGCAGCAATCGACGCTTTCCTTGCCTACCACCATAGCAAGGAAAGTCCGGTGGTAGCTGTCTTGGCAGATCTATTTGACACATTTGACCGAAGGTGCGAAAAGAGTAGCGCACGGATCATCTGTTGTTTGCCCGCCCTCTGTGTTTGGTTGGTTTCGCACTTGTTCCAACAAGACACAAGACATCCATGTCCGCTCCTGAGCCATCGCTCGTGTACTGAAAAGAGGAGAATAGATTGGGACCAGCTTTTGGCTGGAATAGGAGGTAGAACAATCAGTTGGTTCCCCCGATGGAAGGAAGGAAAAGAAGGAGTCCTTTTCTCATGTGGAGGATACCCAAACATTCCGCTGGTAGGAACGAGGGGTTGTATTAACTACAATCCCGCGCTCGCTATAAGACAACTAGGGTACCCCATGAGGGGAGCACCGACGGAAGAAAGCATGTCTCCTTTCCTTGTGAGGGATTTCGGCGCACAAAATTCCAAGACTATACAAAGAATCCATAAGGCATGGGAAACCCCGTTAAGGAAAGATCAAGAACTTAGAGGCATTCGTAATGGCATCATTGGTGGCTACCATGAATGGCTGAAAGTTCATATACGAGGTTTAGATTGGCTCACCAAGTTAAAAGTCGTCAGCGAAGAGAGTTTTGAAGCACCGGAAGAGGACGAAGAAGTCCAAGCTCTCAAAAGCGATTAGGAAAGGCGAAATTAGCCGAGGAGAAGTTCAAGTTGGCCGCAACACACATTCGGAAGGAGTGTGCCGGGTTACGGGAAGAGAATGCAATTACCGCAAGAGCCCATGAACAAGAGACCAAGAGGGCTCGCAAGGAAGAGTATGGCCGGGAAAAATTTCGCGGAGCTCTATGGGGTAGCAATATCGAACTCAAGTTGCGAAGGGAAGAAAGGGACCAGTCACGAGCACATAGCATGGTTCTTAAAGGGGAGTTAATTGCTTGTTCAAGGTCCAAAAGAAGCTTGTCTCAGCGTTTATGCGAGACGGAGACCAACATGCTAGCTATCATCGCCAAGTACCAAGAAGAGTTAGCTCTAGCCACGGCCCACGAGCATAGAATCGCGGACGAGTATGCTCAAGTATATGCGGAAAAAGAGGCTAGAGGAAGGGTGATCGACTCTTTACACTAAGAGGCAACCATGTGGATGGATCGGTTTGCTCTTACCTTGAACGGGAGTCAAGAACTTCCCCGCTTGTTAGCCAAGGCCAAGGCGATGGCAGACACTTACTCCGCCCCCGAAGAGATTCATGGGCTTCTCGGCTATTGTCAGCATATGATAGACTTAATGGCCCACATAATTAGAAATCGTTAGGAAACTTGTATGGTCTTTCAGACCTTGACTAGATACGACTTCCTTTTTGAAATAAAACGAGTTGGTCCCATGTTTCTACTCCAAAAAGCTTGTGCAAATCAAATCACTCCTACATTTCATCTCTAGCATGCATTTTCTTTCTTTACCCCCTCCTCACGTTTGGTTTTTTAGGGAAAAACACCATAACTAAACGCGCCGCAAGGTATCCCTATCGCACCAGATCCAAATCTAGAATGATGGGT
The DNA here is from genome assembly GCF_000004515.6 of Glycine max. Taxonomy (NCBI): domain Eukaryota; kingdom Viridiplantae; phylum Streptophyta; class Magnoliopsida; order Fabales; family Fabaceae; genus Glycine; species Glycine max. The sequence continues at coordinate 21,175,580 of NC_016091.4, read as the reverse complement.
GATCAAGAGGAGACGCAGGAACAGATGAAAGCCGACATGTCGGCTCTGAAAGAACAAATGGCCTCCATGATGGAGGCCATGTTAAGTATGAAGCAGCTCATAGAGAAGAACGCGGCCACCGCTGCTGCTGTTAGTTCGGCTGCCGAAGCAGACCCGATTCTCTTGGCAACTATGCACCATCCTCCCTCAAACATAGTAGGACGGGGAAGGGACACACTGGGACACGATGGCAGCCCTCACCTGGGATACAACCGAGCGGCTTACCCTTATGGATTGCCGCCCAACTATTCACCACCCGTCTTGCAAGAAGATGCGGGCCACATTGCTTCTCCCGTCCATGAAAGAGAGCCTCCTCAGCAGCCCGACGAAGTCCACAAAGACCCTCAAGACTATGCTCGAAGGGATGTCGAGTTCTATCCCCCGATCCCCGAAGGGCCGGCACCAGGCACGTTGCCTCAACCCAACATCGCAGCACCACCAATAGTTTTGTCCACGGAAGGGCCGCCTCCGGCAACTGAAGAAAGGAGGAAGCTCGATCTCCTTGAGGAAAGATTAAGGGCCGTGGAAGGATTTGGGGATTATCCGTTCGCAGACATGACGGATCTTTGCTTAGTACCCGATGTTGTTATTCCCCCGAAGTTCAAAGTGCCGGACTTCGACAAGTATAAAGGGACGACTTGTCCCAAAAATCATCTCAAGATGTACTGCCGTGAGATGGGCGCCCACTCTAAAGATGAAAAGCTATTAATACACTTCTTTCAGGATAGCTTGGCCGGAGCCGCGGTAGTGTGGTACACTAATTTGGAAGCTTCCCATATCCGTACTTGGAAGGATCTGATTACCGCCTTCCTAAGGCAGTATCAGTACAATTCTGATATGGCTCCTGACCGTACTCAACTGCAGAATATGTTCAAAAAAGAGGGTGAAACCTTTAAAGAATATGCGCAGCGATGGAGGGATTTGGCGGCACAAGTAGCTCCTCCCATGGTTGAGAGAGAGATGATCACCATGATGGTAGACACTCTGCCAGTGTTCTACTATGAGAAGCTAGTAGGTTACATGCCGTCCAGCTTTGCGGATCTAGTGTTTGCCGGGGAAAGAATCGAGGTAGGATTGAAAAGAGGAAAGTTTGATTACGTTTCCTCCACAAATGCGAATGCCAAAAGAATCGGGGCAACAGGGGCAAAAAGGAAGGAAGGAGATGCCCATGCCGTCTCTTCAACACCCGCGTGGGTCAAACCCCAGCAAACACCTCATGGTACCCATCAGTACGCGCAACATCACCCAAGCTTCTCGGCTCATACTGGGAACGCCTCTAGTTCAACACCCGTGCAGCATAAGGCACCCACCCAGAGGGAAGCTCCCCAAGTTCCAACTCCGAGCACGACTCGACCGGCCAGTAATTCCAACACGACAAGGAACTTCCCTCCGAGGCCATTTCCGGAATTCACCCCACTCCCAATGACGTACGAAGATCTTTTGCCATCCCTCATCGCTAATCATTTGGCCGTGGTAACTCCCGGGAGGGTCCTCGAACCCCCTTTCCCGAAGTGGTATGACCCTAACGCAACCTGCAAGTACCATGGGGGTTTCCCAGGGCATTCCGTTGAAAAATGCTTGGCCCTTAAATACAAGGTCCAACATTTAATGGATGCTGGATGGCTGACTTTCCAAGAGGATCGGCCCAATGTGAGAACCAACCCGCTCGCCAATCATGGAGGGGGAGCGGTTAATGCAGTTGAGTCCGATAGGCCGCACAGGTCTAAACCTTTAAGGGATGTGGCAACCCCTAGGAGGTTTATCTTTGAGGCCCTACAAAAGGGAGGTGTGATTCCCCATAGTGGGTGTAAGGAGGATTCCTGTCTGCTACACTCCGGTGAGCTGCATGACATGGAGACGTGTTTGGGAGTAGAGGAATTGTTACAGCGGATGATAGATCAAGGTCGACTGGAAGTCGGCATTGAAGGAAAAGAAGAGCAGCATATATGCATGCAATCTACGGAGGGGAGCGGTATTGCGAAGCCCAAACCCTTGGTGATATACTTCACTAAAAGCGCAGCTTCGCAAAAGCCTGGACGCCCCTTAGTAGCCAAACCTGTTCCTTTCCCGTACCAAAATAGCCACGCGGTCCTATGGAGATATACACCTCGGAGGGAGAAGGAAGAAGAAGTCACTGACGTCAGCTCGCTGTCAGCTAAAGTAACAAATATCACGGGACTGAGTGGTGTGACCCGTAGTGGTCGTATGTTCGCACCTCCGGACCTACCAGTCCAACCCGCGGACGTCAAGGGAAAAGGAAAAGTGGTGGAGGAACAAGATGGCGAAGCACCCCACGCTTCGAATAAAGATATTCCGACAAAGGGCCCCCCGGAGAAAAAGGATGGTAAAAAGGAGGTGTCGCTAGAGGAAGCCAGCGAGTTCCTTCGGATAATTCAGCAGAGCGAATTCAAGGTTATCGAACAGCTCAACAAAACCCCGGCCAGGGTCTCGCTGTTGGAGTTACTTATGAGCTCCGAGCCTCATCGGGCTCTGCTAGTAAAAGTTCTGAACGAGGCTCATGTGGCCCAAGATATCTTGGTAGAAGGTTTCGGAGGGCTGGTCAACAATATCACTGCCAACAACTATCTTGCCTTCGCCGAAGAAGAAATCCCCGCCGAGGGGAGAGGGCATAATAAGGCTTTACACGTATCAGTCAAGTGTATGGACCATATCGTAGCCAAGGTGCTCATCGATAATGGTTCCATTTTAAACGTGATGCCTAAGAGCACTTTGGAGAAGTTACCATTCAATGCTTCCCACTTAAAACCAAGTTCAATGGTGGTTCGTGCCTTCGACGGCACTCGCCGAGAGGTTAGGGGAGAGATCGATCTCCCAGTACAAATAGGCCCTCACACCTGTCAAGTCACCTTCCAAATAATGGATATTAACCCCCCTTACAGCTGCCTGTTGGGGCGCCCGTGGATCCACTCAGTGGGAGTTGTGCCTTCTACACTCCACCAAAAGCTGAAATTCGTAGTGGAGGGGCACTTGGTCATCGTGTCAGGCGAGGAAGACATCTTGGTAAGCTGCCCATCCTCCATGCCTTATGTGGAAGCCGCAGAAGAATCGTTAGAAACTGCTTTCCAGTCTTTTGAGGTGGTCAGCATTTCCTCCGTGGACTCCCTCTTTGGGCAACCTTGTCTGTCCAATGCAGCGGTAATGATGGCCCGAGTTATGTTGGGGAATGGTTATGAACCCGGGATGGGTTTAGGCAAAGACAACGGCGGCATAACTAGCCTGATAAATACTCAAGGAAACCGTGGGAAGTATGGTTTAGGCTATAAGCCCACTCAGGCGGACATGAAAAGAAGCATCGCAGGAAGGAAGAACAGTGGTCAAAGCTCGTGTTGGAGACAAGAAAGTGAAGGAAGCCCGCCCTGCCACATAAGTAGAAGCTTTATAAGCACGGGTCTGGGAGACAAAGGTCAAGTGTTCGCGATATGCGAAGATGATGTTCCGAGTACTTTGGATTTGGTACGACCATGCCCTCCTGATTTCCGGCTGGGAAACTGGCGAGTGGAAGAACGCCCCGGCATTTACGCAACGAGCATAATGTAAACCTTTACGGTTTTAAAAGCTCTATAGTTGGGCCTAGGCTTTAGAGTTTTTCCTTTTGTTAAGGCTTTGTGTCTTTTGTTTTTGAATTTATAATACAAGGATCTTTCTTCATCTGTTCCTGGTCTCTACCCATTCTCATTCATTTGCATGTTTACTTCTTTTTCTGAAACGGCAGATCCGATGAAGAGTCCCCCGAAGGTACTAATACCTGTGACCCGCCTATCGACTTCGAGCAAGAAATGAATCAAACGGAAGATGAAGGAAATGAGGATGTGGGACTTCCCCCAGAACTAGAAAGAATGGTCGCCCATGAGGACCAAGAAACGGGGCCTCATCAAGAAGAAACAGAGCTAGTAGACTTAGGAATTGGCAGTGGAAAGAGGGAAGTAAAGATAGGTACAGGTATTACCGCACCTATCCGTGAAGAATTAATAATCCTGCTAAAGGACTACCAAGACATCTTTGCTTGGTCATACCAAGATATGCCCGGTTTGAGTTCTGACATTGTACAGCACCGATTACCTCTAAATCCCGAGTGTTCCCCGGTAAAACAGAAACTGAGAAGGATGAAGCCCGAAACCTCCTTGAAAATAAAAGAAGAAGTGCAGAAGCAATTTGACGCTGGATTTCTGGCCGTCGCTCGGTATCCAGAATGGGTTGCCAACATCGTACCAGTTCCTAAGAAAGATGGGAAAGTACGAATGTGTGTGGATTATCGGGACCTGAATCGGGCCAGTCCCAAGGACAATTTTCCTTTACCACACATCGATATCCTCGTGGATAACACGGCCAATTTCGCCTTATTTTCCTTCATGGACGGTTTCTCTGGTTACAATCAGATAAAGATGGCGCCCGAGGATATGGAAAAGACTACTTTCGTCACCCTGTAGGGGACGTTTTGTTACAAAGTGATGTCCTTTGGACTCAAGAATGCCGGGGCAACTTATCAACGGGCCATGGTAGCTTTGTTCCATGATATGATGCATCAAGAGATCGAGGTCTACGTGGACGACATAATTGCTAAATCTAAATCCGAGGAAGAACACCTTGTCAACCTGCGGAAGTTGTTCGAAAGGCTTAAGAAATATCAATTAAGGTTGAACCCCGCTAAGTGTACCTTTGGGGTCAAATCAGGGAAATTGCTTGGTTTCATTGTAAGCCAGAAAAGGATAGAGGTAGACCCCGAAAAAGTGAAGGCTATCCTTGAGATGCCAGAACCCCGTACAGAGAGGCAAGTCCGAGGTTTCCTGGGGCGCTTGAATTATATTGCCAGATTCATATCGCAGCTCACCGCCATTTGTGAGCCGTTGTTCAAGCTCTTGCGCAAAAACCAAACTGATCGCTGGAATGAGGATTGCCAAGAGGCTTTTGGAAGGATCAAAAAGTGCCTAATGAATCCTCCCGTGCTTATGCCACCAGTACCTGGAAGGCCTCTCATTTTGTACATGACAATCTTGGATGAGTCAATGGGGTGTATGCTGGGGCAACATGACGAATCCGGGAAAAAAGAGCGCGCTGTTTACTACCTAAGTAAGAAGTTCACGACCTGTGAGATGAATTACTCCTTGCTCGAAAGAACATGTTGTGCTTTAGTATGGGCATCCCATCGCCTAAGGCAGTACATGCTGAGCCATACTACCTGGTTGATATCCAAAATGGACCCGGTTAAGTACATCTTTGAAAAGCCAGCTCTCACGGGACGAATCGCCCGGTGGCAAGTCCTGCTATCTGAGTTTGATATAGTCTACGTCACCCAAAAGGCGATAAAAGGAAGCGCTTTGGCAGATTATTTGGCTCAACAACCTCTTAACGACTACCAGCCCATGCATCCTGAATTCCCAGATGAGGACATCATGGCCTTGTTCGAGGAAAAATTGGACGAAGATCGGGACAAATGGACTGTATGGTTTGACGGAGCGTCAAACATTCTAGGTCATGGCGTTGGGGCAGTGTTGGTCTCTTCGGACAATCAATGTGTACCTTTCACAGCCAGGCTAGGGTTCGACTGCACCAACAACATGGCCGAATATGAAGCATATGCCCTAGCCGTCCAGGCAGCGATTGACTCCAATGTCAAACTACTCAAGGTGTACGGCGACTCGGCATTGGTAATCCATCAGCTGAGAGGGGAATGGGAAACTAGAGATCCCAAGCTGATACCCTACAAAGCCTATATCAAGGAATTGGCTAAGACCTTCGATGAGATCTCCTTCCATCATGTTCCTCGCGAGGAAAATCAAATGGCGGATGCACTTGCTACGTTGGCGTCTATGTTCCAGCTAACACCGCACGGGGATCTACCCTACATTGAATTTTGGTGTCGTGGCAAACCCGCGCATTGTTGCCAAGTGGAAGAGGAACGGGACGGAAAGCCTTGGTATTTCGACATCAAGCGATATGTCGTAAGCAAAGAATACCCGCCAGAGATTGCCGACAACGATAAAAGGACATTGAGAAGGTTGGCAGTCGGTTTCTTCATGAGCGGAAGCATACTGTATAAAAGAAATCACGACATGACACTCCTGCGGTGTGTGGATGCCAAGGAGGCAAATCACATGATCGAGGAAGTCCATGAGGGCTCGTTTGGAACGCACGCCAACGGGCATGCTATGGCCAGGAAGATCCTAAGAGCAGGTTATTACTGGCTTACCATGGAAAGTGATTGTTGTGTCCATGTGAGGAAATGCCACAAATGTCAAGCATTCTCAGATAATGTCAATGCCCCACCACATCCTCTGAATGTCATGTCCGCCGCTTGGCCTTTCTCCATGTGGGGAATAGATGTCATCGGGGCCATCAAGCCCAAGGCCTCGAATGGTCATCGCTTCATCCTCGTAGCGATAGATTATTTCACCATGTGGGTCGAGGCGGCTTCATATACCAATGTCACGAGGAATGTGGTGATCAGGTTCATTAAGAAAGAGATCATCTGCCGATATGGTTTGCCAAGGAAGATTATCACGGACAATGGCACCAACCTGAATAACAAGATGATGGGGGAAATGTGCGAGGAGTTTAAAATCCAGAATCACAATTCCACACCCTACCGGCCAAAGATGAATGGAGCCATGGAAGCGGCCAATAAGAATATCAAAAAGATTATCCAAAAGATGACCGTGTCATACAAGGATTGGCACGAAATGCTCCCATTCGCGTTACACGGTTACCGGACTTCAGTGCGAACGTCAACTGGGGCAACGCCGTTCTCATTGGTATATGGGATGGAGGCTGTGTTACCGTTTGAGGTAGAAGTCCCGTCATTAAGGATCTTGGGAGAATCCGGATTAAAGGAATCAGAGTGGGCTCAAACGCGCTATGACCAGCTCAACCTCATTGAGGGTAAGCGCTTAACGGCCATGAGTCATGGGCGCTTATACCAGCAAAGAATGAAGAGTGCATTCGACAAGAAAGTACGCTTACGCAAGTTCCATGAGGGAGACCTTGTGCTAAAGAAAATGTCCCATGCTGTCAAGGACCATCGAGGGAAATGGGCCCCGAACTACGAAGGGCCTTTTGTTGTGAAGAGGGCTTTTTCCGGAGGAGCCCTGGTGCTTACCAACATGGATGGCGAAGAGCTACCTTCACCCATGAACTCTGATGTCGTCAAACAATATTATGCTTAGAAGCTGGGGCAATTAAGGATGTCGCTGCATGTTCTTTATCTTTATGCGTTTTCTGGATTTCCCCCAGGGATTTCCTGTCTGTTGTATCTCTCATTACAATCTTTCAAAGAAATGAACGTGGATTCGAGGCTTTAGTCCTCACGTTAGTTTCAAACCTTGCGTTAATCTGTGATCACCTGAGCCCTTCCGCTCAGTTCATGGGATGCCCCAAGCGCTTAATTAGAATTGAACCTGAACCAACTTTCCCTAAATTTGCTGCGTTTGAAAACATTCATGCATACGCATACGCATACGCATGCATATTGTTGTGGTAAAACAGGGGCAGGATCATCTTGGGCTACCTTCTGGGGTAGAGACAAAACATGAACGGCAGAAACCAATCAAGGTAAGGTAATGACGCGGTCAAGATTGGCCATACCTGGTTGTTTATTACTTGCAGGTACTTAAGGCGGATGCAAGTGGGGATGGGGTCACGACCGACCGATTGTTGCCCCTTCTCTGCGCGAAACAAGCAAAGAATGTCGCTGCAAGGCAGCCCCGTATCCTTTGTATTTTGCAGCTTTCTTTTACTATTTGTTTGTTTTAAAAAGTAAAAATAAGTAATCAACACCTAATTCTAACCTAAGTAAGTTCAAGATAGGCAAGATGCTAATCCATGAGAAGGGAGGGGACATGGTTAATGTTCCCCTAAAAAAAAAAAAAAATGTGCAGGTTAGCTCGCCTGGGCGAGCTGGGCTCGCCTGGGCGAGCCACCCCTGCACCAAATTATAAGAATGACGAAAGGGGGGACGTTTTTGCATTCAAAAACTTCTTTTCCCCCCTTTCAAAAGCCATACCCACGGGATTGACGAGTTTGCAGCCCTAGGGTCATCCTTTTTCGCATTTTTGATTCCGTTTTGCGCTTTTGTTCATCACCAACAAGTAAGTGTTCCATCCCTAAGCTTTCTAGCTTTTCATTGGTGTATTTTGATCTCCTTTTGGTGCTCTAAATTGTGGGAGTGTGCTCAAATATATGGGGCAATTTTGGTTTGTTTTCTTGCTTGATTAGGTTGAATTAGGGGTGTGTATGGGATGGCCCTAGGCATATAATGCATTTTGGAACAATGGGACATGCCACATTGTCCCCGTTCTCTTGCTATTGACGCCTAAACGCGCGCCCGCCAAGTGTTCGTGGAAATGCCTCAATGGCATTAGCGCGTGACTTTTGTAAGGAAACAACCCATGGGGCATTTTGGTTTGTACATATTTTCTATTTTTGGAATATGTATTCATTCCTGAAAAAGGCTAGAGTAATTGCCCCACATATATCCTAGGCCTAGGAACTAAAATTTTATGCAAAAAGAACACAAGAGGAGGTGCATATTGGGTAAAGTTACCCTTTTTGGCCAGCAATCAGCTATGGGCCACGCTACAATAATTTCCCTACGCCTAGATGTTTAGGAATTTTGCTCGTCATGAATGTGTAGGTTTAGAATAGGTAGCAAAATACCTTTGGCAATTTACACTTTGGGTATGATAGCAAAATACTTGGATGTATGTACATATAATTAATGTCTCACAAAAAAAAATATATATATATATATATATAAAAATGTTGCATGTTATGTAAAGAAAATACATTACAAAAAAAATATATACCTTTTAATTTGAATACAATTTTAGTCAGCAAAGGAAAATATACTTGAATTTGCATGCGGCTTTAGGTAGCAAAAACTTGAAAAGAGCATGAAATGTAGCACCTTATTGTGTAGATAGTCAAGATTCATCATGAAGTTTGTGTATGTATAGGTATTAGAAATACCAAGATGTGCACATGTGCAATTTTTGGTACCCCAAAATGCTTTGAGTATGCATGTATGTAAATTTAGCCAAGGAGATGTGTGTGATGTAAGTAACAAATACACCTTGGAAGTACATGTAAATAATCTAGGTAACGAAGCTGCCTTGATTGTATATGGGTGCATTTTTCTTAGTTAATAGAATGTCTTGTGCAAGTGAACGTTCGTAAGGAAATATGCGCATAAGCTTGCTCTAAATTTACATTGATGTTTGTATTTATGGGAGGAGGTTGTATGCCATTTTTGTTTTAAGAGTAGTGTCCCACTGGTAAAACTAACTTTCCAAATGTTTGCCTTCGTAGGAAATGGCCCCGAGGAGGCTTGCCTCAAAGAGGTCCAGGAAGGACAAGGCAGCCGAAGGAACTAGTTCCGCTCCGGAGTATGACAGTCACCGCTTTAGGAGCGCTGTACACCAGCAGCGCTTCGAGGCCATCAAGGGATGGTCGTTTCTCCGGGAGAGACGCGTCCAGCTCAGGGACGACGAGTATACTGATTTCCAGGAGGAAATAGGGCGCCGGCGGTGGGCATCACTGGTTACTCCCATGGCCAAGTTTGATCCAGAAATAGTCCTTGAGTTTTATGCCAATGCTTGGCCAACAGAGGAGGGCGTGCGTGACATGAGATCCTGGGTAAGGGGTCAGTGGATCCCGTTTGATGTCGACGCTATCGGCCAACTCCTAGGATATCCGTTGGTGTTGGAAGAGGGCCAGGAATGTGAGTATGGCCAGAGGAGGAACCGGTCTGATGGGTTCGATGAGGAGGCCATCGCCCAGCTGCTATGTATACCGGGGCAGGATTTTGCCCGGACTGCTGTAGGGAGGCGAGTGCGAATCATGCGCACCAACATGACCACCCTGACCCAGATATGGATGACGTTGCTCCTCAGCAACATCCTGCCCACTGATCATAATTCCGACCTTCCCATGCCGAAGTGTCAGCTGGTGTACGCCATCCTGACATGGATGAGCATCCATGTGGCTCAGTTGATATTTTTGCAGGTATGGCGCCTACTAGGCACCCTTTGGACCCAGATAAGTCCAACAGGGCCCTGGGATTTCCCGCACTGATCACAGGACTCTGCCAGTCGTTCGGAGTCCCCGTTGCACCTACCAAGGTGATTCGGCCGCCCATCACCCGGGCTTTTATTGAGAATTATTGTACCCAGAGACAAGCTCAGTGTGATGCTCCACAGGCCGCAGGCGCGTCACCACCACCTCATCAGGCTGGCCAGGCTGGGGCATTTGACATGGAGCAGTATTTACGGCATTTGGTTCGCCAGCAGGCGGCCAACCACCGAGCACATGTACAGACCCATGATTGTCTATACCAGATGAGCCTTAGCAAGCAGAGCCAGGGCTTCGCTTCTTTTTCATGCCCTACTCCAGACCAGTTCAGGGCAGAGGTTGCATGGCCCGGAGATTGGCCCGAGGCTCAAGCAGGAAAGGCACCCCCAGAAGCTCCCGGCGATGGAGAAGAGGCCCACAAGGACGAGGAGATGGCCGATTTGCTTGACTTCTTGGGAGGGAGTGGAGATACGTGACTGGGAGATCCCCAGATTCATGTTTTCTTTCATATTTCTTTTATCATTTTTATTCTATGTTATTGTTTTGACTTGAGAGACTAATGTTTGTTTTTGTTGTTTCGATTGACATTTGTACAGCGCATACATTTTTTGATTGTTGCGTTAGTGTTTATATATCATTACTATCGATGATGTTTGAAATTCTGGAACCGTGTAGAGTTCTTCGTTTAGGAACATCGTCCAAAAATATATATGTAAAATAAACAAAAATCATGATAAAAATAAAAATAGAAAAGAAAAAAATGAAATGAATGAAATGGAAAAGAGAACAAAAGGGAAAAGAAGAGAGCAAGTAAAGAAAAAGAGAGCAAATAAGAAAAAAAAAAAAGAAAGCAAGTAAGGAAAAAGGTGGAAAAAGAGAAAATAAGTTGTCTAGCTAAAAACCGACATGCTTTTGAAAAGAGATGATTTCCAACTTTTCTTTGAAAAAAAATTCATTGATCATAACCGATTTTTGAAGAAAAAACGTGTCTACACCTGAAGGGTGAATGCTGTGAAAATTTCCCCGGACGCCCGAAATGGACTTGGAGGAATGCACAAATTGATAAAAGAACATATTTTGGAAACATTGGGTTGATTTAAAATAGAGGAAATGAATCCTGAGCCCTAGCATCACATGACCATAAAAATTTGACACTTGAGCGTCCGCATAGGCGCATGCATGACCAGTTTTGCATAAAATTTCCAAATCATCATTTTTTGCATTTGTGTCATGGAAATAATGTGGGGCATCCCTTTTATCCTTGAACCAAACCAAGCCCTGACATGTATCATGTCTAGCCATTCTACAAGCTTTGAGCCAAAATCCTGACTCACCATAAACCTTGACCCAGGGTGAGAATGTCAAACCTTACCCTCGGAAGCGAAAAGAATAGAAGGGAAATTTCCAATCAAAGAAAAGAAAAGAAGGAAAATTCCCAATCAGGGAGAAAGCAAAAAGAAAAGAAAGAAAATTCCCAATCAAAGAATGGGAGAAAGTAAAAAGGGAAGAAGAAGAAGGAAAGAAAGCTCCTGATCAGGGATCGAAGGAAAACAGAAGAAATGTGCAGAAAGGTCTTTGGACCGGACAATATCTGAACAATACAGAATTGTCACCAAATGAACAAAAAGAAGGAAAGGAAACCACGACCTAAAATGGTCTTCTCCCTTTGATTACCAACCAAAATCCCGTGCGCTAGCGACTTTTTCGCCCCGCACTAAACAAAAAAACAGAAAAAGAAAAAGCCAACAAAAAAATCAAAAGCCAAAAACACACAAAAGCCGAAAAAACCATCAAGAAAACTCATTCCCAAGGGAAGTCCTATTGATCCATGATCACGCATGTAATTTTTGATTTGATAGGAAATAATTTGCAAAGTCAAGTCATGACATATCTATGGTTCGGAATTAGGAAGAAACACTTACCTGTGCGAGATTGATACACTTTGAGTGATTTTCTTCTATTTTTGTCGGACCCAGTGTTTCCTCTAAATGTTCATTTACAAACGAAATGCTAACATCCAAAATCTCAGTTAAGGTTATGGGGGATTTCATCAGCAGACTCTCCTTCCCCGGTAAGCGCATTGTTTTTCACTCAAAAAAAGCGTATGCTGCTCTAATAAGTTGGAATATTTATCTCTTTACTTAGCATGTTTGCATTTTAGCGAAGAAAACACCGAGACTTTTTCAAGTCTCACAAGTTATCCAGAACTACGTAGGTCTGAGTTCCTCATTGGAGGATACGTAGGAGCAAGAGCCTCGCTTTTGTCGACCACACCGCCTTTTGTTGCCATGACCCAAGAGCTGGTAGCCCGCGGAGACACCTTACGGTTATTCGCACCTCGTCATTCAGTGACCCCAAGTGTGATTGACGAGCAGAGGCCAATGTGGTTATCCGCACCCTTGTGTCATCCAGAGGCGGCGGGCCCGATGATACGCGGAGATACCTTACGGTTATCCGCACCCTTGTGTCATCCAGAGGCGGCGGGCCCGATGATACGCGGAGATACCTTACGGTTATCCGCACCCTTGTGTCATCCAGAGGCGGCGGGCCCGATGATACGCGGAAATACCCAAGTGGTTATCCGTATAAACATTCTTTTGCTATCTGTAAGACAGAACGCTTGATAGCATGCAGAGGTTGACATAGTCTTCTGCACCTTTTGTTCCTCCGGGAACAACAAGTCATTTACATGCGGAAATTTCATGGTCACCCGCGACTCTCGTCAACCGTGAGGAGCGAAATTAGTGTCATACACTAATTTTCGTCTGGGGACCTTTGCTTGATGACATGCGACCTTTCTTTGGTCCTTGTGAGGTGCTTGGCACCCATCATTAGGCAATTTGTGAAAATCCGGGAACGACAAGTCATGGTCACCCGCGACTCTCATCAACCGAGAGGAGCGAAATTAGTGTCATACACTAATTTTTGTCCGGGGACCTTTGCTTGATGACATGCGACCTTTCTTTGGTCCTTGTGAGGTGCTTGGCACCCATCATTAGGCAATTTGTGAAAATCCGGGAACGACAAGTCGTGGTCACCCGCGACTCTCGTCAACCGAGAGGAGCGAAATTAGTGTCATACACTAATTTTCGTCCGGGGACCTTTGCTTGATGACATGCGACCTTTCTTTGGTCCTTGTGAGGTGCTTGGCACCCATCATTAGGCAATTTGTGAAAATCCGGGAATGACAAGTCATGGTCACCCGCGACTCTCGTCAACCGAGAGGAGCGAAATTAGTGTCATACACTAATTTTCGTCCGGGGACCTTTGCTTGATGACATGCGACCTTTCTTTGGTCCTTGTGAGGTGCTTGACACCCATCATTAGGCAATTTGTGAAAATCCGGGAACAACAAGTCATTTGCATGTGGAGATTTTATGGTCACCCGCGACTCTCGTCAAATCGAGAGGAACGAAATTAGTGTCTTATCTTTACTTTCCTTTTATCTCCAATAAAAGACATGTAAAGAGGGGCAACTGTCATACCCTAATTTCGTACGGGGACCTTTGCTTGATGACATGCAACCTTTCTTTGGTCCTTGTGAGGTGCTTCGCACCCATCATTAGGCAATTTGTGAAATTCCAGGACATGCCGAAAAACCAAAAAAATATTGATGCACAATCCGTAAGTTTCCGTGACACACCGGAAATCAAATGGAAGCATCGTTGCATAATTAAGTGAGGTTCCGTAACATTCCGTAAGTCAAAAAGGGGATGATTATGTAATTCGCAAGGTTCCGTAACATTACGGAAAGAAAACAAGTATCGTTACGAAATTCGTAAGTTTCCGTAACTTTACGAAAAAAGAATCACCAAAAAAAAGCAGAGGGGGTGTACTTAGTAAAAATGGGGGTGCAAATAGCACCCAGGCCCACTTGGGCCCTCCAGAATATTCCTCCAGAAGGCTGTTGCTTCTGAAGGAAGCAACCTGGCTCGCCTGGGCATGCTGAGCTCGCCTGGGCGAGCTGGGCGGCAACCACCTCCCCTATTTTGCTATAAATAGGGGAGGAAGTGAAGAAGAAAAGGGTTCAGCCCCTTTGGCACTTCTATCTCTTTCGAATTTGCTTGGAAAAATTGTTTCCGTGAAGAAAATCTAAGCCGAGGCGCTTCCGAAACGTTTTCCGTGAGGAATTTCGCAAAGGTTTCAACCGTTCTTCGACGTTCTTCATTCGTTCTTCATCGTTCTTCGATCTTCAACGGGTAAGTACCTCGAACCAAGCTTTTCGATTCATTCTATGCACCCATGGTGGTCCACATTGTGTTTCGTGCATTTTTATTCTCGTTTTGTTTACTTTTTATACCCCCTGTTGACGTGCTTAAGCCATTTTACTTAAGTCATTTCTCGCTTAACTTAAAAATAAAATCAATTTCCACCGAACGTTTGAATTGTATTATCCGTTAACTTCGGTTAAAATGAATTCCGACCGTTCGGTCGTACCGTAACCACGTTGGAAATCAAAAAGAGGTAAAAAAATAAATATAATAATCAAAAAATATTTTTTAGTAAAGTAAAGCGAAAAATCAATCGGACGTTTTCTCTTTGGGATTTCTCATTCTTAATCGAATTGACTAATAACTAAAGTGAAATTAAGGCTAAAATCAACTCGCCTAGTCGAGCTCGTCCACAAAAATAGGCTTTTGAAGTTTGTCATTTCAATTTCTCACTAAGTAAAATGGATCATTTTTAAGGTCCAACGCCTTAAAATGATCACCACTTAAGCAAAAAAAAGAATCACTTGATAAGAAAGAACTACGTAGGTCTGATTTTCTCATCCCAAATTGAGGAATACGTAGGAGCAAAGGGAAACACCCTTGTCGACCACAAAAAAGGAAAAATGTAAAAAGGATATAAGGACATAAAAGGGAACGTAAAAATCAAAGTCATGTTTGCACATTCGATTAAAGGCTGCCGTCCCTTGGGACGGACGTGTGGGGTGCTAATACCTTCCCCGTGCGTAAATACAACTCCCGAACCTTTCAACTTAAAAGTTCGTAGATCGCGCCTTTTCCGGTTTTTCTGACGTTTTCCTCAAATAAACGTTGGTGGCGACTCCGCGTGTATTCCTTTCGTGGAACACGCATCCCGCGAGTCACGCTTCGCCCTCCCGCCGAAGGGTAGGTTGCGACAGCGCGCAAAGTCTCAAGGTGATACATAGAGTCCACAAGGCATGGAGAAGTCCGTTGAGGAAAGACAAGGAGCTTAGAGGCATCCGAAATGGCGTCATCGGTGGTTATCATGGATGGCTAAGAGTTCACACGCGAGGGTTAGATTGGCTCTCCAAGTTGAAAGTTATCGATGAGGAGAACTTTGAAGCTCCGGAGGAAGATGAAGAAGTCCGAGCTCTAAAATTAGAGCTAGGGAAGGCAAGACTCGCCAAGGAGAAGTTCAAATCAGCCGCTACACACATCCGGAAAGAGTGCACCGAGTTACAAGAGGAAAACGCGGCCACAGCAAGAGCCCTTGAACAAGAAACTAAAAGGGCCCGCAAGGAGGAATATGGCCGAGAGAAATTCCGAGGGCATTGTGGGGTAGCAACAATGAGCTCAAGCTCCGAAGAGAGGAAAGAGACCGGTCACGGGTGCATGGCATGATCTTAAAAGAAGAGTTAGCTGCTTGCGCAAGGTCCAAGAGGAGTTTGGCTCAACACTTGGAAGCCACGGAGCAAAGCATGCTAGCTATCATAGGGCAATACAAGGAAGAGTTGAACCAGTCTGTGGCCCATGAACAAAAGCTAGCGGAGGATTTTGGACAAGTGTACGCCGAAAAAGAAGCAAGAGGGAGGGTGATTGATGCATTGCATCAAGAAGCGACTATGTGGATGGATAGGTTCGCCTTGACCTTGAATGGAAGTCAAGATCTCCCGCGTCTATTAGCTAAAGCCAAAGCCATGGCCGAAGTGTGTACGGCCCCCGAGGAGATTCATGGGTTAATCAATTACTGTCAACACATGATAGATTTGATGGCCCACATAATTAGAAACCGTTAGGTTCTCTTGTAACACCTTTGTATAATCTTGGCTAGATGAAAGCTTTGTTCTTTTTATAAAATGAGAAGTTTTGAACTCATCACGTTATCTAAAAACCCTTGGGGTGGATCCAAGTGCTCCGATCATTCATTTGCATATTCATGTTTTTCATCATAACTAAGAAAACACCAACGCACCCCTATAACACTCGATCCAGAAAAATGGATAATGTAGAGGGCGTGCAGGAACAGATGAAGGCCGATCTATCGGCTTTAAAAGATCAAATGGCTTCCATCTCGGAGGTCATGTTAAAACTCCAGAAAACTATAGAGGATAAAGCCACGGCAACCGCCTCCAGTACAGTTAGGGAAGCGGAGCCGGTGCTACAGCCCGCCTTAAATCTGGGCTGAGACAGAAACACGACAGTGTTTGGTCGAAGGTATAGCCCGCAAGCTTATCCTTATGGCTTGCCTCCGGACTTCACTCCCCATGCCACCCCGGAAGATTTAAGCCAAGCCCCTACTTTCGAGGGGCAGCTCCCACCTTATGATGACTATCTCGGGCAAGACGATGAGGAAGGAGATACCCATCTCGGTCCCCTGCTCAACCTCAAAGATCCGTCCCCCCATGAACTACCCCAGCCAAACATAGTCCACCATATCCCGGCTGCACCCACACCCGTAAAAGAATTTGTTCCCTTCGTGGAAGATAAGGGAAAGATTGAGGCGCTTGAAGAGAGGTTGAGAGCAGTCGAGGGCCTCGACAATTACCCATTCTCGGATCTAGCGGACTTATGTGTCGTACCCAATATCGTCATTCCTCCCAAGTTCAAAGTACCGGACTTTGATAAGTACAAAGGGACGACATGTGCGAAAGGGCATCTTTGGATGTATTGCCGGAAAATGGGGGCGTATTCTGCGGACGAAAAGTTGTTGGTCCATTTCTTTCAAGACAGCTTGGCCGGAGCGGCTATAGCATGGTATACCAATCTGGAAGCTTCCCAGATCCGATCATGGAAGGACTTGGCAACTGCCTTCGTTAGGCAATACCAGTACAATACGGATATGGCTCCCGATCGAAACCAGCTTCAGAGTATGACTAAGCGAGAGCATGAGTCCATTAAGGAATATGCCCAAAGATGGAGAGATCTCGCAGCCCAAGTCGTACCGCCCATGACAGAGAGGGAGATGATCACAATTATGGTAGATACGTTACCCACGTTCTACTATGAAAAGCTGATAGGCTACATGCCAGCTAACTTTGCGGATCTCGTCTTCGCCGGAGAAAGGATTGAATCCGGACTACGAAAAGGCA
The DNA here is from genome assembly GCF_000004515.6 of Glycine max. Classification (NCBI taxonomy): domain Eukaryota; kingdom Viridiplantae; phylum Streptophyta; class Magnoliopsida; order Fabales; family Fabaceae; genus Glycine; species Glycine max. Next base: position 21,158,179 of record NC_016091.4, on the reverse strand, counting down.
AGTTCGAATATGCTTCCAATGTGACCTCCAACAACAACAGAAGAGCCCCAGTAGTGGGCGCGAGGAAAAAGGAAGGAGACGCCCACGCGGTCACCACCGCCCCGATGTGGATGAAAGCACCCCAAAATATCCAAAGCTCATACCAGCCCAATCCCCCAAATTTTTTAATTCGAGCCGGGAATTCCCTCCCGACTCAAGTAAAAGGACCACCCGCAGCAGAAAGAGCGCCGGCCCAACGCACAGCTCCAGCCATGCCCCGGCCAGTCAACAATACAGCCCCGGGCACGAGCTATAATAATGCACAGAGCCCACTCCCGAAAGATAACTTATCTCCTATTCCCATGGCATACTCTGAATTATGGCCTTCATTATTGGAGAATCATTTGGTGGTAGCCATACCCGGGAGGGTCCTCCAGCCACCCTACCCCAAGTGTTATGACCCGGGTGCCAAGTGTGCGTACCATAGTGGAGCTCCCGAACACAACATTGACTCCTGCCGCCCGTTCAAGTATAAAGTGCAGCACCTGATCAGTGCCGGCTGGCTATCGTTTCAAGAGGAAGGCCTAAATGTTAAAACTAACCCACTAGCTAGTCATGGAAAGGCTAGCGTAAACGCCATCTAAGAAGATGGGTCGTCGCGGGCAAGGAGATTAGGAGAGGTGGCTACTTCCAGACGTTTTATCTACCAATCACTGCAAGCGGCGTGCATGGTCTCCCGTGGTGGAGACGAAAGGGATGAATGTTTGTTTCACCTCGGGGAGTCGCACGACATGGAAACCTGTCCCGTGGTAGAAGAATTGCTTCAGCGGTTCATGGATTGCGGGCAGCTTGAAGTGTCCATAGGAGGGAGGGAAGAACCACAAATTTGCATGCAGTCGGAAGAGAAGAAGGTTCCTCTAACCCCCAAGGCCCTAGTGATATGTTTTACTAGGAAAGGGACCGGCTCCACACCCATATACCCCCGGACAGCGCCCAAGCCAACGCCATTTGCATATCAAAGTAATAAGGCCATTCCTTAGAAGTATACCCCTCCCGTGTTCAGCGAAAGAGTTGCAACCGAAGTTGACTCCGTGTCAGCTAAGGTGACCAACATCACCGGCCTCAGTGGCGTAACCCGTAGTGGTCGGGTGTTTGCTTCCCCTCACCCGGCGGAATTGCCCTCCAAGGGGAAAGCGCCCATGGTCCAAGAGCCCACAGACGTAGCCACCTCCTCGAAAGAAGTAGATCCTCCAGTGGTAAGAGGGGCTGAAAAGAAAGAAGGTCTTCAAGGAAAGACGGTGACTTTGGAAGAGGCCCATGAGTTCCTTCACCTCATTCAACAAAGCGAGTTTAAGGTAGTCGAGCAACTGAATAAAACTCCAGCAAGGATCTCGTTGCTTGAACTGCTCATAAACTCCGAGCCTCATCGTACGCTGTTGATAAAAGTTCTTAATGATGCCCATGTAGCACATGATATCTCAGTGGAGGGTTTCGAAGGCATCGTTAATCATATAACCATCAACAATTATATCGCGTTTGCGGAAGAAGAGATTCCCGTAGAGGGGAGAGGACACAACAAGGCTCTTCATGTATCGGTAAAGTGTATGGACCATGTTGTCGCAAAGGTGCTTATCGACAATGGATCGAGTTTAAATGTAATGTTGAAGACCACTTTGGAAAATCTTCCTTTTAGTGCGTCACGTTTAAAATCGAGCTCGATGGTAGTGCGAGCTTTTGATGGTACTCGGCGGGAAGTAATGGGGGAAATCGAAATTCCCATTCAGATAGGCCCCCACACTTGCAATGTGGTGTTTGAAGTAATGGATATAAATCCCGCCTATAGCTGCCTCTTGGGAAGACCTTGGATTCATGCCCTGGGAGTGGTCCTTTCAACGCTTCACCATAAATTGAAGTTCGCAGTGGGTGGACTTTTAGTGATAGTGTCAGGTGAAGAGGATATGTTAGTGAGCTGCCCTTCCTCCGCCCCATATGTAGAAGCGGCGGAAGAATCATTGGAAACGGCTTTCCAATCCTTCGAGGTGGTGAGCTGTGCCTCTGTGGAACCAAGTCCGTTGCTACCTTCTCTCTCCAACGCGGCCATAATGGTGGCGCGTGTTATGCTGAGAAACAGATTTGAGCCCGGAATGGGTCTAGGCAAGGACGGCATCGGAAATGCCGATGTGGTCGATATCAAGGGAAATCCATACAAATATGGATTAGGGTATGAACCCGGGATGCCGGGGAGGAGGAATGTGCCGTCAAGACTTCGGGCGGATAGGGTATGGCCCGACCGTATTAGCCAGTGTTTCACCAGTGTGGGAATGGTGTCCGAGGAGGAGGTGGCTGCAATAGAAGAGGAGTTCCCTCAAGACCCACCAAATTTCGTGCAACCATGCCACCCCGATTCCCAAGTGGGGAACTGGCGCGTGATAAGCCAGCCAGAAGTCTATACCGCTGATTCAATGTAATTAGAGCCTATAGATTTCCTTTCTCTTTTGTTTTGTGAAACCTACCTTATTAAATAAAACAAAGAGATCTTGTTTCATCTGTTCTTGCAACTCCACCTTTTCTCATATCATCTTGCATGTTATTGTTTCTTTTGTCTTGTTCGGTATAGATATGAGGGTCGATTCTTTGAGGATCCTAACAACGAGGGTTTGACAATCAATTTCGATCGAGATATAAGCCAAACGATGAACGAGGAAGAGGGAGAGGACATCCTTTCACCAGAGTTGGAGAGGTTGGTCGCTTAGGAAGAACGTGAAATGAAGCCTCACCAAGAAGAAACCGAATTGGTAAACTTGGGGACCACGGAGGAAAAGAAAGAAGTAAAGCTAGGAACCGGTATAACCACGCCTATCCGCCAAGGCTTGATAACCCTTCTTGAAGAGTATCAAGATATCTTTGCGTGGTCATATCAAGACATGCCCGGTCTGGATTCCGACATTGTGCAGCATAAGTTGCCTTTGAATCCTGGGTCATCCCCGGTTAAACAAAAGTTACGAAGAATGAGACCCGAGATGTCTTTAAAAATTAAAGAAGAAGTAAGGAAGCAATTTGATGTAGGGTTCTTAGCTGTAGCTCGATACCCAGAGTGGGTGGCCAACATTAAAAAGTGTGTAGACTACCGGGACTTGAACCGAGCCAGTCCTAAAGACAATTTTCCCCTGCCACACATTGATATATTGGTAGATAATACAGCCAAGTTCGCCCTTTTCTCATTTATGGATGGTTTCTCGGGGTATAATCAAATAAAGATGGCACCCGAAGATGTAGAGAAGACCACTTTCATCACCCTATGGGGGACATTCTGCTATAAAGTGATGGCCTTCGGGCTAAAAAATGCTGGGGCAACCTATCAGCGTGCCATGGTGGCATTGTTCCATGACATGATGCATAAGGAAATAGAGGTCTACGTAGATGACAAGATTGCCAAGTCTCGTACTGAGGACGAACACCTTGTCAATCTACGTAAGCTGTTTGGAAGGTTGCGAAAATACCAACTAAAACTAAACCCAACCAAATGCACCTTCGGGGTAAAGTCGGGGAAGTTGCTAGGATTTATCGTAAGTCAGAAAGCGATAAAGATAGATCCTAAGAAAGTGAAGGCCATCCTTGAAATGTCGAAACCACGCACGGAGAAGCAGGTTCGGGGGTTCTTGGGCAGGTTGAATTATATCGCGAGATTTATCTCGCAACTCACCCCTACATGTGAGCCCATTTTCAAGCTATTACGTAAGAACCAGGCGGCCCTGTGGAACAGTGACTGCCAAGAGGCCTTCGAGAATATCAAACAGAGTCTCGCAAACCCCCCGGTGCTCATGCCACCTGTAACAGGAAGACCTCTTTTCCTGTACATGACCGTGTTGGACGAGTCTATTGTAGATGCAATTGGCTTTGTTGTTTTGATGATGATCATGATGATGTGTTGCAATTGATGCAAATGGGCTTTTCAAGATTAAAATTCAAGACAATACTTCAAGATTACAAGTCACAACATCAAGATGATCACTAGAATATTAGGAAGGGAATTCCTAATTGAATTAGCAAAGGTTTGGCCAAGTGATTTAAATTAAAAAGTGTTTCTCAAAGGTTTTACTCTCTGGTAATCGATTACCAGAGGATGTAATCGATTACCAGTGGCCAAATATGTTTTATAACAGCTACAAAAATTTGAATTCGAAATTTTAGACTGTGTAATCGATTACACAATTTTGGTAATCGATTACCAGCAGTTAGTAAACGTTTTAATTCAAATTTTAAAAGTTGTAATCGATTACACAATTACTGTAATCGATTACCAGACAGGATTTACAGAAAAATAATTTCAAGAGTCACAACTTTTCAAAGGCTTTATTCATGACCACCAATGGTCTATATATATGTGACTTAAACACGAAATTGCTTAGAGATTTTCAGAACAACAAAGTGTTTATCCTCTCAAAGAGCAAATTCATTTTATCCTCTTAAGAATTCCTTGGCCAATTCAATTGCAATTCATTAAGGAATTATTTGAGTGCTCAATCTGTAAAATCCATCTCTTTCTAGAGAGATTTGTTCTTCTTCTTCTTCTCATTCTCTAAGGGATTAAGAGACTGTGAGTCTCTTGTTGTAAAGGATCTCTAAACACAAAGGAAGGATTTTCCTTGTGCGTTTAGAACTTGTAAAAGGAATTTACAAGATAGTGGAACTCTCAAGCGGGTTGCTTGGGGACTGGACGTAGGCACAAGGGTGTGGCCGAACCAATATAAAACTGAGTTTGCATTTTCTCTTCCCTTAATCTCCTTTATTTATTATTGCTTTATATTCATATTCAAATTGTTTTCATTTGAATTAATATTTAAGAAGATTGTCATTAAGGGAATTCATAACTTGAGTAAAAAGTGAAATAGATTTTTAATTAGGGGAAACAGTTTGGAATATCTTAATTCAACCCCCCCTTCCTAAGATATCTGAGGCCACTTGTCTAACAAGTGGTATCAGAGCTTCATTCTTGTATAAAGTTTAGAAGCTTCAAGAAAAAGATGGCCTCAATATATTCCTTATTTCCGGAAGGGAATTCTATCAATAGAGCTCCAATCTTTAATGGAGAGGGTTACCACTACTGGAAAACCCGAATGCAAATTTTTATCGAGGCAATAGATCTAAATATCTGGGAAGCCATAGAAATAGGGCCTTATATACCCACCACAGTAGAAAGAGTTTCAATAGATGGTAGTTCATCAAGTGAAAGCATAACCATAGAAAAACCTAGAGATAGATGGTCTGAAGAGGATAGAAAACGAGTACAATACAACTTAAAAGCCAAAAACATAATAACATCTGCCCTAGGAATGGATGAATATTTCAGGGTTTCAAATTGTAAGAGTGCTAAGGAAATGTGGGACACTCTTCGATTAACACATGAAGGAACTACAGATGTTAAAAGATCTAGGATAAATGCACTAACTCATGAGTATGAATTATTTAGAATGAATGCAAATGAAAATATTCAGAGTATGCAAAAGAGATTTACACATATAGTAAATCATCTAGTAGCCTTAGGCAAAGAATTTCAAAATGAGGATCTTATAAACAAGGTGTTAAGATGTTTAAGTAGAGAATGGCAACCCAAAGTATTGGCCATTTCTGAATCAAGAGATTTGTCTAACATGTCTCTTGCCACTTTATTTGGTAAGTTGCAGGAACACGAGATGGAACTATTGAGATTGCACCAAAATGAAGAAAATGACAAGAAAAAGAAAGGAATTGCTCTTAAAGCATCATCCTCAATTCAAGAAGAAAGTGATCAGGATAATGATCCAGATGATGATGATGATGATCTAAGTCTCTTTGTAAAAAGATTCAACAAGTTTCTTAAAGTAAGAGGAAATCAGAGGCGACCAAATTTTAAATCAAAGAGAAGGACAGAAAATTCATCCTCTATTCTAAAATGCTTTGAATGCAATCAACCTGGACATCTGAGGGTTGATTGTCCCATCTTCAAGAAAAAGATGGAAAAATCTGAAAAGAAAAATCATAGTGAAAAGAAACTGAAGAAAGCATACATCACATGGGATGAAAATGATTTGGAATCCTCTGAAGATTCTGAAAATGAAGAGATAAATCTCTGCCTTATGGCCAAAAGTTACGAAAGTGATGAAGAGGTAACATCTTCAAACAACTTATCTATTTCTTTTGATGAATTGCAAGATGCATTTGCTGATTTGCATAAAGAATCAATTAAACTTGCAAAATTAGTTTCATCATCAAAGAAAACAATTTCAAATTTAGAAAATGAAATTTCGAAATTAAACAAAGAATTAGATCTTCTTAGAAATGAAGTCCCAATCTCTAAAACAAATGAAAAAGTTAATATCTCCACTATTAATGACAAGAAAATAACAGATTCTTGTAGTTGTTGTGATAAATATGTAAAAGAAATTAAAGAGTTGAAAAATTCACTTGCAAAATTTTCATATAGTAGAAATAATTTAGATGTTATATTAAGTAAACAAAGATATGTGTCTAATAAAAATGGACTAGGGTATAAATCTGAAAAACAACAAAAGGTTCATAAAAACTTTTCCACTTCCACACAAAAATGTAATTCTAATTCTATCACTTGTTTTTACTGTGGAAGAAGAGGACATGGCATATCAACTTGCTACTTCAAGAAAAAATTACAGTGACATTAAAATGATATGGGTCCCAAAAGGATCCTCAGTTTATACTAACATGCAAGGAACCAATAAAATTTGGGTACCTAAGTCAAAAACTTGATTATGCAGGTGTCTTTGAGAAAGAAGTGGTACATAGATAGCGGATGCTCAAAACATATGACTGGAGATGCATCAAATTTTACATATATATCTCCAAAGAAAAGCGGGCATGTAACATATGGTGACAACAACAAAGGTAGAATTCTTGGAGTGGGTAAAATAGGTACAAATTCTTCAAACTCCATTGAAAATGTTCTACTTGTTGAAGGCCTTAAGCACAACCTGCTTAGCGTTAGTCAACTATGTGACAAAGGCTATCTAGTATCATTTGATTCTCAGAAATGTCTTATAGAACATAAGCATGACATTAATATAAAGCATGTAGGACATAGAGTCAATAATGTTTACATGATAGACTTAAGCATAAAACAAGAAAACAATCATTGCTTTCTTAGTAAAGATGATGATCAATGGTTATGGCATAAAAGAATTGCTCACACAAACATGGATCACTTAAATAAGTTAATTTCAAAAGATTTAGTAGTTGGTTTGCCTAAATTGAAATTTGAAAAAGATAAACTATGCGATGCATGTCAAAAGGGCAAAAAACAAGAGTCTCATTCAAACCTAAAAATGTTGTTTCAACCACTCGACCATTACAGTTATTGCATATGGATCTATTTGGTCCATCTAGAACCATGAGTTTTGGAGGAAATTACTATGCTCTAGTTATAGTTGATGATTTCTCTAGATATACTTGGACACTATTTATTACACATAAAAGTGATTCATTCCAAGCATTTAGGAAACTTGCTAAAGTCATACAAAACAAGAAAAATCTCAAGATTGCATCCATTAGAAGTGATCATGGGGGTGAATTTGAAAATAAAGATTTTGAATTATTTTGTGATGAACATGGTATTGAACATAATTTTTCTACACCAAGAACCCCTCAACAAAATGGAGTTGTTGAGAGGAAAAATAGGTCATTGGAAGAAATTGCAAGAACTTTATTAAATGATACTTCTCTTCCAAAGTATTTTTGGGCTGAAGCTGTCAATACTGCATGTTACATCGTGAATAGGGCCTTGATAAGACCTATTTTAAAGAAAACCCCATATGAGTTATTTAATGGTAGAAAACCTAATATTTCTCATCTACATGTTTTTGGTTGCAAGTGCTTTGTACTTAATAATGGTAAAGATAATCTAGGAAAATTCGATGCAAAATCTGATGAAGGCATTTTTCTTGGATATTCATTACAAAGCAAAGCATATAGAATATATAATAAGAGAACTATGAATATAGAGGAATCCATTCATGTTACCTTTGATGAATCTAATGCTATATTGTCAAGAAAGAATATGCTAGATGACATTGCATATTCTTTAGAACATATGAACATTCATGAACAAGATTCCAAAGGAAATGACAAAGGAAACAATGAAGATCCTCCAGAAGAAGTCAAATCCAATGATGCACTCCCAAGAGAATGGAAAACTTCAAGAGATCATCCCCTCGACAACATTATTGGTGATATCTCAAAAGGGGTAACAACTAGACACTCTCTTAAAGATTTATGCAATAATATGGCTTTTGTATCCATGATTGAACCTAAAAATATAAAAGAAGCCATAATAGATGATAATTGGATCATTGCCATGCAAGAAGAATTAAACCAATTTGAAAGAAATAATGTGTGGAAATTAGTAGAAAAACCTGAAAATTATCCTATCATAGGAACAAAATGGGTTTTTAGAAATAAATTAGATGAACATGGTATAATTATTAGAAATAAAGCCAGGTTAGTAGCAAAAGGGTATAATCAAGAAGAAGGAATAGACTATGAAGAAACATATGCTCCTGTTGCAAGATTAGAAGCCATTAGAATGCTATTGGCATATGCATCCATAATGAATTTTAAACTTTATCAAATGGATGTTAAGAGTGCCTTTCTAAATGGCTTAATTCAAGAAGAGGTATATGTTGAACAACCCCCTGGTTTTGAAATTCCTGATAAACCAAACCATGTTTATAAATTACAAAAGGCTCTTTATGGTTTGAAACAAGCCCCTAGGGCATGGTATGAACGATTAAGCAATTTTCTTCTAGAAAAAGATTTCTCCAGAGGTAAAGTGGATACCACATTGTTCATAAAGAGAAAGCATAATGATATTTTGTTGGTTCAAATATATGTTGATGATATAATTTTTGGATCCACTAATGATTCATTGTGCAAGGAGTTTTCCCTTGATATGCAAAGTGAATTTGAAATGTCAATGATGGGAGAACTAAAGTACTTTCTGGGATTACAAATCAAGCAAACTCAAGAAGGTATATTCATCAATCAATCCAAATACTACAAGGAATTGATCAAAACATTTGGGATGGATAGTGCAAAACACATGTCTACACCGATGAACACTAATTGTTACTTAGATAAAGATGAATCTGGTCAGTCTATAGACATAAAACAATATCGAGGTATGATCGGATCTCTTCTTTATTTATCTGCTAGTAGACCTGATATTATGTTTAGTGTATGCATGTGTGCTAGGTTTCAATCCAACCCCAAACAATCACATTTAAGTGCAGTAAAGAGCATCATGAGATATCTATTAGGAACAATCAATTTAGGATTATGGTATCCTAAGAATTCAACATGTAACTTAATAGGATATTCTGATTCTGATTTTGCCGGATCTAAAACTGATAGAAAAAGTACAAGTGGAACTTGTCAATTTATTGGATCGGCTCTTGTCTCATGGCATAGTAAGAAACAAAACAGTGTTGCTTTATCTACTGCTGAAGCGGAGTATATCTCTGCCGGTAGTTGTTGTGCACAGATTTTATGGATGAAGCAACAATTATCTGACTATGGCATCATTCTTGATCGCATACCTATTAAGTGTGATAATACTAGTGCCATAAATCTATCCAAAAACCCAGTTCAACACTCTAGAACTAAACATATAGAGATTAGACACCACTTTCTTAGAGATCATGTCCTAAAGGGAGATTGTGTATTAGAATTTGTTGATACTAAGAATCAACTTGCTGATATTTTCACTAAACCTCTCCCCAAGGAAATGTTCTTCTCTATTAGAAGAGAATTAGGTCTCTTAGATGTAAGAGATTTAGAAGAATAGGGATTGATTGGTTGATTGAATGGTTGATTGATTGGTTGATTTACTCTTACCTTTTGATTATAGATGGTTTTGTTTGATCTTGTTTAAATTCTTGTTTTTATGATAGAATTTATGATTTCTTGTGTATATAATAATTGAATGATTGAGTTTAGTGTATTAGTAGTGAAAATTAGTCATATAGGATGTATTTGAGCATAAATATAGATATTCTCTTAAGAAACTAGCCTAGGATAGGCTCTGGTAATCGATTACCATCCAGTGTAATCGATTACACATGAACAGGCAGCCTGTAATCGATTACAACATCCTGTAATCGATTACCAGAAGGCTTATTGGGCCTGTAATCGATTACCAATACCTGTAATCGATTACAATGCGTCATCTTCTATGAATATGGTTTTGCAAAATTGGGATGGTGGGACTGTTTTATGTATGTAAAGACAGCATAGGAATTCAAAATAGGTGCCCAAATGCAATTTCATGTTTAGGAACCCAAACTTTCTAGCTTCAATACAAGAAGACATACTCATGGCTACGAATCCAAAATTTGGTTTTAGAGTTAGAAAAGCATGAAAATTAGGACTTGCTTGTGAGAGTTTTTACTCGAATTTGGGCTGCCCCATGATTGATACTTTGCACCTAAGTAACGTGGGAAATGCTTTTCAATGGTATGTATATATAGGTAAATAAAAGGGGCATGAAATTCCTTGCCAAGTGTGAATGATTATTTTCCTAAATGGATGTATGATAGCATGGAATTCTCTTTTGAATGCAAGTGTGTGCAGGATGTAATTAGCTTTCCAATATGCATATAAATAAATGAGAGAGAAACAATAAGTTTTGTATGATATATATTTCAAATGTGTGTAGGTAGTTTGTAATAGTAAATGTTTAGGATATAATTAAGTGTGAACTTTGACGCAATGCCTTGGGCGTGAGAATGTATGTTCTTTGCAAATGCGTATATGTGTGTGACAATTAGAATGTGTTGGATGGCCTCTATGTTGATATAAATAGTAGGATGTTCCACACATGCGCGTGTGCATAAATAGATTACATGAGTTTGTTCTAAAATCAGAGGGATTAGCATGACATTTTGTGCATTAAGATAGGCATTATCTTGTAAAACTAACTTCCAAATGTTGGCTTTCGCAGGAAATGGCCCCAAGGAAGCTTTCCTCAAAGAGATCCAGGAAGGATAAAGCGGCTGAAGGAACCGGCTCTGCTCCCGAATATGACATCCACCGTTTTAGGAGCGCTGAGCACCAGCAGCGCTTCGAGGCCATCAAGGGATGGTCATTTCTCCGGGAGCGACGCGTCCAGCTCAGGGACGATGAGTATACCGACTTCCAGGAGGAGATAGTTCATCGACGGTGGGCATCACTGGTTACCCCCATGGCCAAGTTCGACCCAGACATAGTCCTCGAATTTTATGCCAATGCTTGGCCTACAGAGGAGGGCGTGCGAGATATGCGATCCTGGATGAGGGGTCAGTGGATCCCGTTCGATGCGGATGCTCTCAGCCAGTTCCTGAGATACCCTTTGGTGCTGGAGGAGGGCCAAGAATGCGAGTATGGCCAGAGGAGGAACCGGTCCGATGGGTTTGATGAGGAGGCCATCGCCCAATTGCTATGTATACCGGGGCAGGATTTTGCCCGGACTGCTACTGGAAGACGGGTGCGGATCATGCGCACCAATATGACCACCCTGACCCAGATCTGGATGACTTTGCTGCTCAGCAACATCCAGCCCAGCGATCATAATTCCGACCTCCCCCTGCTGAAGTGTCAGCTGGTGTACGCCATCCTGACACGGATGAGCGTTCACGTGGCTCAGTTAATTGCTGATGCCATCTATCTATTTGCAGGTATGGCGCCTACCAAGCACCCTCTGGACCCGGATAAGTCCAACAGGGCCCTGGGATTTCCTGCTTTGATCACAGGACTCTGCCAGTCGTTCGGAGTCCCCGTTGCACCTAGCAAGGTGATTCGGCTGCCCATCACCCGAGCTTTTATTGAGAAGTATTGCACGCAGAGGCAGACCCAGGGGGATGCTCCGTAGGCCGCAGACGCGCCGCCACCTCATCAGGCTGGCCCAGCTGGATCATTTGATACGGAGCAGTATTTGCGGCATTTGGTTCGCCAGCAGGCGGCCAACCACCGGGCACATGTACAGACCCATGATTGTCTTTACAAGTTGAGCCTCAGCCTGTAGAGCCAGGGTTTTACTTCTTTTCTGTGCCCTACTCTGGATCAGTTCAGGGCAGAGGTCGCTTGGCCCAGGGATTAGCCTGAGGCCCGGGCAGGAGAGGCACCAGCAGAGGCTCCCGACGAGGCAGATGAGGCCCGCGAGGATGAGGAGATGAGCGATTTACTTGATTTCTTAGGAGGGAGCGGAGCCACATGATTGGGAGATCCCTTGATCCGTATTTCTTTTTTGTTTCCATTTTTTCCTGTTACATATCATCTTATTTTTGTTTGACTAAGGGACTAACGTTTGTTTCGTGTTGACTGACTTTTGTTTTGTACATACATATCGTTTGAGTTGTTACGTCAGTACTTGTTTCGTTGTTGTCAATAGCGTTTGTAGAAATTCCGGAATCGCGTAGAATTTTTTCATTTAGGAACGTCGTCCTAAAAATAAAACGAACCAAAATCATGATAAAAAAGAAGAGAAGTGTAGTGAATAAAATGTCTGCGTATATAAAGAAAAAGGAAAATGTGCATAGAAGGGTTTTTATAAAAAATACGTGTAGAGAAATTCTTGTGTGTGTGAACAACGAGTGTATATAAAGAAACTTTTGTATGAACCATAGGTGTGCGTTGGAGAAAAACGAAAAAGATCTTTGAATGTAAATAGGGTTTAATCGTGTGCGTATACAGAGAAAGTTTGTCATGTATAAGAGTGTAGATATACAAAAGAAATTTCTTCATAAAGGACCACAGGTGTATAATTTTGTGAATATATAAAAATGAAACAAAAAGGAAAAAGAAAGAAAGACCGCAAAGGTCGACATGCTATAGTTAAGAAGTATAAATCATTCGTAAAGAGCAAATGTATCTTCTGGAAACAAGGGACTGATGCTAAGAGTTTATTTTCCGGAATAAACCGAGATAAGAATGGATGAATTCATTAAACTGATGAAAGAACATAACTTGGAAACGTTGGGTCTGTTTGTGTAAATTCCCAACCGTAGTATCACAATGCCATAAATGGGATGCTTGAGTGCCCACCTGGCTGTAGCCATGACTAATTTTGCACGTTGTTTTCAAATCATCATTGTCACGCGTGCCTTATGGAATAATATGGAAGTTCGGCCCGAAATCGACACCTTGACACCCAAATTTGTTTCGCCCCAGATATCAAGATTGGGTTCCCACGATAAAAGACCCCATTGAAACACAACCTTAGAACTTTTTGAACCTTGGCCTATAAAAAAGAATCCCCATTCCTTCCCCGAAGCAAAGGACAGCGGAATCTCCTCAAGGGAGAGAGAATAGAATGCTAAAACCCGATTTCCCAAACAAAGGGATGGGGAAGGAGAAGTGGAAAGAAAGAAAAGGAAAAAATGGAAAGAAAGAAAAAGAAAAATATGAAAATGAAGAAGGGAACAATAAAAAAGAAAAGGGAGGATTCCCGATCGAAGGTCGAAGGGAAGTGAAAATGGAAAAGAGCGGAGGCAAACAGAATAATTTTGGGTCAATGAAAGAAAGGGAATGGAAAACCTTCAGACCAGGTAAATTCTCGGCAAGGTAAGTGACTGCCGGCAAAGGGAAACCCATTTTTGGTGTCTCTTCCTTTCAAATTGCCATTCTTGACTGGCGATATCCCACCCCACATGAACAAAGAGGAAAAGACCGAAACACCCAGCTTCCTCTCCAAATACACTACCCTTGAGAAAATCCTATTGGTTCGTGATCGTACGTTTGATCTTTGATTCGATAGGAAGTCGTGTGCAAAATAGAGTCATGGTGCAGTTATGGTTTGGGAATAGTATAAAACACTTGCCTGTGTGAGTTTATACAGTATGAGTGATTTATTTTCAGCTTAGCCCGATGTTTCCCCTGCATGTTCATTTAAAAGCTAAAAGTTGACATCCTGCCCTTCATTCTCGATTACAAGGAAGATTACCCTTAGCACAAGTATATTGTTTCTCTAAGATATGGTGCTCTCGCGAATGATTTATTTTTCTTTGCAAAAAGCATGTTTGCCTTTTAGGTGGAAAACCCGATGGACCGTTCGGTCCTGCCAACAAACTTTTTTCGGAGCCCCATGAATGTCATTGCCTAGCGCTGTTGATGTGTCCTCCACCTTCGAGTCTGGAACCCCGCGAATGTCATTGCCTAGCGCTGTTCGCCAATTCTCCATTCTCCACTTTTAATAGGAGACCCATGAATGTCATTGCCTAGCGCTGTTCATGTGTCCTCTACCTTCGAGTCTGGAGCCCCGCGAATGTCATTGCCTAGCGTTGTTCGCCAATTATCCATTCTCCACTTTTATTCGGAGACCCATGAATGTCGTTGCGTAGCGCTGTTCATGTGTCCTCCGCCTTCGAGTCTAGACCCCCGCGAATGTCATTGCCTAGCGCTGTTCGCCAATTCTCCATTCTCCACTTTTTTTCGGAGCCTCATGAATGTCATTGCCTAGCGCTGTTCATGTGTCCTCCGTCATCAAGCGCGGAGCCTCTGGTGACTGGAAAATATGTTTTTCTGTTATTTTCCAGATCGGTTCCTTCGCCAAACATGTGTATATGTGTATATGTATATTATATTCGTTGTTCTTGTTGTTGTTTGTATTTTGTTTTGTGTTGTGCAGAAGAAAAAAAAAGAGAAGGAGTAGAGACGAGAGTCGTCATCACGGAAAGGGCAGGACGGACGAAATCAGTGTCTTATCTTTGCTTTCCTCTTATCTCCGATGATAGGTAAGTAAAGAGGGGCAACTGTCATACCCTAATTTTGTCTGGGGATTATTACTTGATGATATGCAACCTTTGATCGGCCGCTTTGAGATACTTGGCATCCTTTGTTTCACAATATGTGAAGTCCCGAGACATGCTGGAAATCAAAAGGAAGCAGGCTTACGCGATCCGTGAAAATTCTGTAATGTGACGGAAATCGAAAGGAGGTGTTTTTCGCAATCCGTGAGTTTTCGTAACTTCTTCAAAAGCTAAAAAAGAGTAAATACATAATCCGTAAGGATTCGTAACCTTGCGGAAGGAAAATAAGTATCGTTACGAAATTCGTAAAGTTTCGTATCGTTACGGAAAAAAGAATTACCAAAAAAAGGTAAGAGGGGTGCATTTAGTAAAAAGGGGTACGAATAGCAATCAGGCCCACTTGGGCCTTCCAGATTCTTCCTCCAGAAGGCCGTTGCTTCTGGAGGAGGCAACCTTGCTCGCCTGGGCGAGCTGGGTGGCAAGCTCCTCCCCTATTTTGCTATAAATAGGGGGAGGAGTGAAGAGAGCAGGGGTTCAGCCTTCTTGGCACTTCGTATTCTCTTAAATTTGCTGAGGAAAATTGTTTTTGTGAAGAAAATCCAAGCCGAGGCGCTTCCGTAACGTTTCCGTAACATTTCCGTGAGTAATTACGCGAAGATTCTCGACCGTTCTTCAACATTCATCGTTCGTTCTTCGTTTTCTTCAGTCTTCAACGGGTAAGTACCTCAAACCGAGCTTTTCAATTTCATTCTATGTACCCGTGGTGGTCCACATTTTGTTTCATGTATTTTTATTCTCGTTTTCATTCGCTTTCTATACCCCCTTTTGACGTGCTTCAGTCATTTATTTAAGTCATTTCTCGCCTAATCTAAAAATAAAATAAATTTCCATCGATCATTCGAATTGTATCATCCGTTAATTTCGGTTAAAATGAATTCTGACCGTTCGGTCGTGCCGTAACCACGTTGGAAATAAAAAACAGGTAAAAAATAATAATATAATAATTCAAAAAATACCTTTTAGTAAAATGAAGCGGAAAAATCAATCGGACGTTTTCTCTTTGGGATTTTTTATTCTTAATCGAATTGACTAATAACTAAAGTGAAACTAAGGCTAAAATCAACTCGCGTAGTCAAGCTCGTCCACAAAAAAGTCACTAAAAAGGGTTTGAATGTTTATCATTTCAGTTTTCCTTATGTTAAATGGATCATTTTTAAAGGCCCAACACCGAAAAGTGATCACCTTTCAAGTAAAAGAATCGCTTGATTCACCTTTAAAGAAAGAACTATGTAGGTCTGATTTCCTCTTCGACGGAGGGTACGTAGGAGCAAGAGCCCCGCTTTTGTCGACCTCAAAAATAAAAATAACTAAAAGTTAAGATAACACAATTTCCACAATTCTGAAAAATAGGTTGTTGTCCTTTGAGACAAACGTAAGAGGTGCTAATACCTTCCTCAAACGTAAATACAACTCCCGAACTTAGAATTTTCATTTCGACCGGTTTCCTTCGGTTTTGCCGACGTTTCCCACAAATAAACGTTGGTGGCGACTCCGCGCATCTTTCCTCCTTTGGAAAGCGCACCCGTGAGCCTCGCCTCACTCGCCCGCAAAAGGGCACGTTGCGACACCCTCCCCCATCTTGGCACTAAATTTGTGTTGCATCCTCAAACACCTTCACAGGTGGCCAAAGATCAACTAACTATGAAAGATAAGAGGGATGAGGAAGAAAAATTAGAAAAACAAAAGAAAAAGAAGGATAGTAAGGCCTTGTCTTCAAAGGCCAGGGGGAAGGAAAAAGAGGAAAAGGATTCCTCCAAGAAGATTGTTAAGAAGGAAAATCATTTTGCAACAAAAGGTGATATTAAAAGAGCACTCCTTCTTAAACAATCTTTCTACCTTCTCCTATCAAGGGAAACATCCCTTAGCACTGCCACAATTCCTACATTTGAGACCTTACCCCCAAAGGTCCAAGAACTCTTACATGAATTTGGTGATATATTTCCCAAAGAGATACCCCCTGGGCTACCTCCTTTTAGGGGAATAGAACACCAAATAGATTTAGTCCCAGGAGCAAGCCTTCCTAATAGGCCAGCCTATAGGACTAACCCTCAGGAGACTAAGGAGATAGAGTCCCAGGTTAAAGAATTGTTGGAGAAGGGTTGGGTCCAAGAGAGCCTAAGCCCATTTGCTGTGCCAGTGTTGTTGGTGCCCAAAAAGGATGGTACGTGGAGAATGTGTACAGATTGCAGGGCCATCAACAACATCACTGTAGAGTATAGGCACCCCATTCCTAGACTTGATGATTTTCTTGATGAGTTGCATGGTGCCAATATCTTTTCAAAAATTGATCTTAAAAGTGGTTATCACCAAATCAGGATGAAAAAGGGTGATGAGTGGAAAACCGCTTTCAAGACCAAGTTTGGTTTGTATGAATGGCTAGTGATGCCTTTTGGGCTCACTAATGCACCAAGCACCTTTATGAGGCTTATGCATCATGTCTTAAGGGATTTCATAGGTAGATTTGTAGTTGTTTATTTTGATGATATTTTAGTGCACAGTAGGAGCCTAGATGATCACTTAGGACATCTCAGGCAAGTTCTTTCAGTCCTTAGGAAAAACACCCTCTATGCAAATATAGAGAAGTGTACCTTTTGTGTAGATAATATAGTCTACTTAGGTTTTGTAGTTGGTAGAAATGGGGTCCAAGTGGACCCTGAGAAAATCAAGGCCATCCAAGAATGGCCCACCCCAAAAAGTGTGGGAGATATTAGGAGCTTCCAAGGGTTATCAAGCTCCTATAGAAGGTTCATTCCTAATTTCTCTACAATTGCATCACCTCTCAATGAGCTGGTGAGGAAGAATGTGGCATTTACTTGGGGTGAAAAACAAGAGCAAGCCTTTGCTTTGCTCAAAGAAAAGCTTACTAAGGCACCTACTCTAGCTCTTCCTGACTTTTCTAAAACTTTTGAGCTAGAACGTGATGCCTCTGGAGTGGGAGTTGGAGCTGTATTGTTACAAGGTGGGCACCCTATTGCTTATTTTAGTGAAAAACTTCATAGTGCCACCCTTAACTACCCCACCTATGATAAAGAGCTTTATGCCTTAATAAGAGCCCTCCAAACCTGGGAACATTACCTTGTTTCCAAGGAATTTGTCATTCATAGTGATCATCAATCACTTAAGTACATTAGAGGGCAAAGCAAGTTAAACAAGAGGCATGCAAAATGGTTAGAGTACCTAGAGCAATTTCCATATGTTATCAAATACAAAAAGGGAAAAACAAATGTGGTAGTTGATGTCGTCTCTAGGAGACACACATTGTTTTTCTCCCCAGGAGCTCAAATTTTAGGATTTGATAATATTAGGGACTTGTATGCTTTAGATGAACATTTCTCTCCCATTTACCAGAGTTGTGGGAAAAAGGCCCAAGATGGATTCTATTTGGCTGAGGGGTATTTGTTCAAAGAGGGAAAGCTTTGGATACCCCAAGGATCCATTAGGAAATTACTTGTGAAAGAGAGCCATGAGGGTGGGCTCATGGGCCACTTTGGGATAGACAAGACCCTTGTCTTACTCAAAGAAAAGTTTTATTGTTCCCATATGAAGAAAGATGTCCATAAGCATTGTACTAGATGTGTGGCTTATTTACAAGCCAAGTCTAGGGTGATGTCTCATGGGCTATACACACCCTTACCCATCCCATCTGCACCTTGGGTAGACATTAGTATGGACTTTGTCCTTGAGCTTCCTAGAACCCAAAGAGGTGTAGACTCTATCTTTGTGGTGGTGGATAGGTTTAGCAAGATGGCACACTTTATACCATGCCACAAGATGGATGATGCTTCCTATATCTCAAAACTCTTTTTTAGGGAAGTTGTGAGACTCCATGGTTTGCCTAGGACCATTGTGTCATATAGAGATGCTAAGTTCCTTAGCCACTTTTGGAAAACCCTATGGGCTAAGCTAGGAACTAAACTTCTTTTCTCTACCACTTGTCATCCACAAACTGATGGGCAAAAAGAGGTAGTAAATAGGTCTTTATCCACCCTTTTAAGGGTTCTTCTGAAAGGCAACCATAAGTCTTGGGATGAGTATCTTCCTCATGTAGAATTTGCCTACAATAGGGGGGTTCATAGAACCACCAAGCAGTCCCCTTTTGAGGTTGTCTATGGGTTCAATCCCCTAACACCGTTAGACCTCATTCCCCTCCCACTAGACACTTCTTTTATACATAAAGAAGGGGAATCTAGGTCAGAGTTTGTAAAGAAGTTGCATGAGAGGGTTAAGAACCAAATAGAGAACCAAACAAAGGTGTATTCAACTGAAGGCAATAGAGGAAGAAAAGAGCTAGTTCTTAATAAGGGTGGCTGGGTTTGGCTCCATCTTAGGAAGGATAGATTCCCTACTAAAAGAAAATCCAAGCTTAGCCCTAGAGGGTATGGACCTTTTTGGGTTTTGGAGAGGATCAATAACAATGCCTATAGGTTGGACCTCCCAGAAGAGTATGGAGTCAGCACCACTTTTAACATTTTTGATTTAATTCCTTTTGCAGGTGGAGCAGATATTAAGGAGGAGGAACTAACAAATTTGAGGTCAAATCCTCTTCAAGGGGAAGGGGATGATGCAATCCTCCTTAGGAAGGGACCAGTCACTAGAACCATGAGCAAGAAGCTCCAAGAAGATTGGGCTAGAGCTGCTGAAGAAGGCCCTAGGGTTCTCATGAACCTCAGGGTAGATTTCTGAGGTCATGGGCCAAGGTTGGGTCCAATTATCTTTGTACATATTAGACTAGGATGTCATTATATTTGGTCCTTGTATTTAGGGCTCCATATTGTAGGTAGGGTACCCTAGAAATATAGGATTTTTTCAGCGCTTGTATTTTAGGGCACCTAGACTAGTTTTTGTATTAGGGGTAGTTTTGTAATTTCACATGCACTAAGTGGATATTTGATGTTTGTGGTTGGAAATAAATTTAATTGAATTGGTAGAAGCCCAATCCAATTAAATTTTAGAGGGGGAGGTGAACATTTGCTTACTACACCCCATTGCCACATCATATAGTCACACTTTGTGCATGTCCTTCCTGCTTTTCATGCCTCATGACACATAAGCACACTTAGTGAAGAATCTTGGAATTGATCTTGGATTAGTGGGCTGAACCATAACTAAAATTCACTAATCATAATTAGTGAAATTTTGGCTCCAAAGTTTGGCTCCACAAATTCAATTTCAAATTCAAGTGAATTTTGAATTTCCCTCCAATTTTGGGTGACACTTAGGCTATAAATAGAGGTCATGTGTGTGCATTTTTTAAAAATTTGATCATTTGAATATTAACTTCAGATTTCAGAGCTCTTTTAGAGCACAAAATTTCATTCTCTTCTCTCCCTTTCCCTTCATTCATCTCCTTCTTCCTCCAAGCTCTTATCCATGGCCTCCTATGGTGGTGAGCTTCTTCTAGACTCATCTTCTCCTTGAAGTGGCGTCTCATCTCTCTCTTCCTTCTCCATTCTGCTGCCATTTATCTTCCAAGAAGCAAAGGAATTCATTGATGAAGAATATCCTAGGCCTACAAGCTCTAATGGAGCATACATCAGAAGGTGCGAGAAGAGTAGTGCATGGATCATCAGCTGCTTACCCGCTCTTTGTGTATGGTTGGTTTCACACCTATTCCAACAAGACATAAGGCACCCATGTTCGCTCCGAAGCCATCGCTCGTGTGTCAAAAAGAGAAGAATAGATTGGGACCAATACTTGGCTGGGATAGGAAGCAGAACAATCAACTGGTTTCCTCGATGGAAGGAAGGAAATAAGGGAGTTCTCTTCTCATGTGGGGACTACCCAAACATCTCGTTGATAGGGATGAGGGGTTGTATTAACTACAATCTCGCACTTGCTATAAGACAGTTAGGGTACCCCATGAGGGGAGCACCAGCGGAAGAGAGCCTCTCTCCTTTCCTTGTGAGAGATTTCGGCGCGCAAAGTTTCAAGATTATACAAAGAGTCCACAAGGCATGGGAAAGCCCGTTAAGGAAAGGTAAAGAACTTATGGGCATCCGTAATGGCATCATCGGTGGTTATCATGAATGGCTGAAAGTTTGTACACGAGGGTTAGATTGGCTCTCCAAGTTGAAAATTATCAACGAGGAGAACTTCGAAGCTCCGGAAGAGGATGAAGAAGTCCGAGCTCTAAAAACAGAACTAGGAAAAGCAAGACTTGCCAAAGAAAAATTCAAGTTAGTCGCTACAGAGGTCCGGAAAGAGTGTGCTGAGTTACGAGAAGAAAATGCGGCTACCGCAAGAGCCCTTGAACAAGAAACCAAGAGGGCTCGCAAGGAAGAGCATGGCCGAGACAAATTCCGTGGAGCTTTGTGGGGCAGCAATAGTGATCTCAAGCTTCGAAGGGAAGAGAGAGACCAATCACGAGCACATAGCATGGTCTTGAAAGAGGAGTTAGCTGCTTGCTCAAGGTCCAAGAGAAGCTTGTCTCAGTGTTTATGCGAGACAGAGAGCAACATGTTAGCCATTGTCAGCAAGTACCAAGAAGAATTAAATCTAACCACAGCCCACGAGCACAAAGTGGCGGACGAGTATGCCCAAGTATACGTGGAAAAGGAGGCTAGAGGAAGGGTGATCGACTCGTTACATCAAGAGGCAACAATGTGGATGGACCGATTTGCTCTTACTTTGAACGGGAGTCAAGAACTTCCTCGATTGCTAGCCAAGGCCAAAGCAATGGCAGACACCTACTCCGCCCCCGAGGAGATCCATAGACTTCTCATCTATTGTCAGCATATGATAGACTTAATGGCCCATATAATTAGAAACCGCTAGGAAGTTTGTATTGTCACTCAGATGTTGACTAGTTATAACTTTCTGAATAAAATGAGTTTATCCCGCATTTTTACTCCAAAGATCAGTGCGAATCAAATCACTCCCGCGTTTTATCTCTAGCATGCATTCATTTTTCTTTACCTACTCCTCACGTTTGGTTTTTTAGGAAAAAAGCCATAACTAAACGCGCCCCAAGGTATCCCTATCGCACCAAATCCAAATCTAGGACGATGAGTGACCAAGAGGAGATATAGGAATAGATGAAAGTCGACATGTCGGCTTTGAAAGAGCAAATGGCTTCCATGATGGATGCCATGTTAGGAATGAGACAACTCATGGAGAATAACGTGGCCACTGCTGCCACTATTAGTTCGGCTGTCGAAGCAGACCCAACTCTCCCAGCTACCGCGCACCATCCTCTCCCAAACGTGGTAGGACGAGAAAGAAGAACATTAGGGCACATCAGCAACCCCCATTTGGGATACAACCGAGTGGCTTACCCTTATGGGTTACCACCTAATTACACGCCACCAGTCATGCGTGATGACGTGGGTCATGTGCCTTCCCCTGTCCTTGAAGGGGAGCCTCCTCGACAATCGGACGAGGTTCACGAGGATCATGCCCAAGGAGGCATCGATTTCTATCCCCCGGTCCCCATCGAGGAGCTGGCACCCAACATACTGCCTCAGCCCAACCTCCCAGCACAGTCGATATTCTTGTCCACAAAAGGACCACCCCTGGCAGCGGAAGAAAAAAGGAAACTCGATCTCATTGAAGAGAGATTGAGAGCTGTTGAAGGCTTTGGCAACTATCCATTCGTGGACATGGCAGATCTTTGCTTGGTACCGGACGTCATCATCCCCCCAAAATTCAAGGTACCTGATTTTGACAAGTACAAAGGGACGACTTGTCCTAAGAACCATCTCAAGATATATTGCCGCCAGATGGGGGCGCATTCTAGGGATGAAAAGTTGTTAATGCACTTTTTCCAAGATAGCTTGGCTGGAGCCACGGTCATGTGGTACACTAATCTGGAAGCTTCCCGCATCTGCACTTGGAAGGATCTGATTACAGCCTTACTTAGGCAATATCAGTACAATTCCGATATGGCTCCCAATCGCACTCAGTTGCATAACATGGTTGTCACAACCTACCCTTTGGCGGGAAGGCGATGCGTGACTCGCGGGTGCGTGCTCCAAGAAAGGAATACGCACGGAGTCGCCACCAACGTTTATTTGAGGAAAATGTCAGAAAAACTGGAAAAGACGTGAACTACGAACTATAAGTGAAAGGTTCGGGAGTTGTATTTACGCACGGGAAAGGTATTAGCATCCCACGCGTCCGTCACAAGAGACGGCAACTTTTAATTAAATGTGCAAACATGACTTCAAATTTATGTTCCCTTTTACGTCTTTATTTATCTTTTTGCGGTCGACGAGGGTGTTTCCCTTGCTCCTACGTATTCCTTAATTGCGATAAGGAAATCAGACCTACGTAGTTCTTTGTGAACAAAGTGTTTGGTTAAGTTGTTTTTATCCTTTTTGCAAAATATGTTTTTATTGAATGAAGGGTCATTTAAGGCGTTGGACCATGAAACAACCTTTCGATTCTTTTGAAAAGAGAGAAGACATTAAGGCATTGAACCATTAATGATCTCTTTATTTTTGAAAGAGGTAATAAAGTTACATGTTGTTTTTTAGGCCTTCTTTAGAAATCTACATTAAACCAATAAAAGCGGAAAAGACCATTTCAAGGCGTTGGACCTTTGAAAATGGCTTTTTTAGGCGTTTGACAAAAAGTTTGGTTTATGAATTAATTTTAGCCTCAGTTTCACTTTGGTTATTAGTCGATTCGATTAAGAAAGAAAAATCCCAAAGAGAAACGTCCGATTGATTTTTTTTTAATTATTTTACTAAAAGATATTTTTGATTATTATATTATTATTTTACCTCCTTTTGGTTTCCAACGTGGTTACGGCATGACCGAACGGTCGGATTTCATTTTAACAGAAATTAACGGATATTACAATCCAAATAATCGGTGGAAATTTATTTTATTTTTTGATTAGGCGAGAAAATGACTTAAGTAAATGACTAAAGCACGTCAAAAGGGGGTACAAAAAGTAAATGGAATGAAAATAAAAGTACGCGAAACAAATGAGGACCACTAAGGGTACATAGAATGAATTGAAAAGTTCGATTTCAGGAACTTACCGGTTGAAGACCGAAGAACGATGAAGAGCGAATGAAGAACATCGAAGAACGGTTGAAAATCTTCGCGAAATCACGCACGTAAACGTTACGGAAGCGCCTCGGCTTGGATTTTCTTCACGGAAACAATTTTTTTCACTAATTTCAAGTGATTCTCGAATTACCAGAAGGGGTGAACATTTTTCCCTTTCACCTCTCCCCCTATTTATAGGAAAATGGGGGAGAAGCTTGCCACCCAGCTCGCCCAGGCGAGCTAGGTTGCTTCCTCCAGAAGCAACCGCCTTCTGGAGGAATTTTCTGGAAGGCCCAAGTGGGCCTGGTTGCTATTTGCACCCCCATTTTTACTAAATACACCACTTGCTCTTTTTTGGTGATTCTTTTTCCGTAACGTTACGAAACTTTACGAAATTTGTAACGATGCTTGTTTTCTTTCCGTAAGGTTACGAAACCTTACGAATTACGTAATCATCCCCTTTTTGCCTTCCGGAACGTTACGGAACTTTACGGATTGCGCACTAACACTTCCTTTTAATTTCCGACATTTCACAGAACTTCACGGATTGTGCTACAATGCTTTCTTTTGACTTCCGGCATGTCACGAAACTTCACGAATTGCCTAACGATGGGTGCCAAGTACCTCGAAGTAGTCAAATGAGGGTCGCATCCCAACAACGGATGGTCCCCGGATGAAATTAGGGTATGACAGTTGCCCCTCTTTACTTGTCTTTTATTGGAGATAAAAGGGAAGTAAAGATAAGACACTAATTTCGTTCAAGCGAAACACCATTCGGCCAGTGAACCTCCCTGCCAACGAAACCTGCAAAAATTTAAAAATGATCAGTATCGACACATCATCCTGATACTGTTGAATTTGTTCCTCTCGGTTGATACAAGACGCAGAATGAGCATAATTTGTCTCTGCGTTTTGTTGGAAACGATCGAGCCTGGGCAGCGAGATACAGAATGACCATAATTTGTCTCTGCATGCCACCGAACACGATCGCCTCTGGATGGCGAAAAGGTGCGCGGAATGACCATAATTTGTCTCCGCCCACCTCTCGACTTACTGTTTTTGAATGACAAAGGGCGCAGACTTGTCTCTACGCGTTTATCACCCAACTTGCGAAATCTGAATGACAAAGAGCGCAGAATTTGTCTCTACGCGTTTATCACCTGCCTCACTGCTCCTGAATGATAAAGGGCGCAGAATCTGTCTCTGCGCGTTTACCCACTCAGCTTGTTGTTCTTGAATGATAAAGGGTGCAGAATCTATCTCTGCACGTTTACCCACTCAGTTTGTTGTTCCTGAATGATAAAGGGCGCATAATCTGTCTCTGCGCGTTTACCCACTCAGCTTGTTTTTCCTGAATGATAAAGGGCGCAGAATCTGTCTCTGCGCGTTTACCCACTCAGCTTGTTGTTCCAGAATGATAAAGGGCGCAGAATCTATCTCTGTGCGTTTACCCACTCTGTTTGTTGTTCCTGAATGATAAAGGGCACAAAATCTATCTCTGCGCGTTTACCCACTCAGCTTGTTGTTCCTGAATGATAAAGGGCGCAAAATCTGTCTCTGCGCGTTTACCCACTTAGTTGGTGCGTGCGGATAACCGCATGTCAAGTGACTCCAGTGTCAGTATGACAGAAATTGTCTGCGCGAAAGATGACGTAAATCTCCGCGTGTCAACGGGCTTGTTGGCCGCGATTGACAAAGGGTACAGAAGACGATGTTAGTCTCTGCGCGCTATCATGCTTTTAGTCTTAGAGATAGCAAAAGAAAGTTTAAACGGATAACCACTCGGGTATCTCCGCATGTCAAGTGACTCTAGTGTCAGTATGACAGAAATTGTGGGGGCGGCCGACAAAAGCAAGGCTCTTGCTCCTACGTATCCTCAACAAGGAATTTATACCTACGTAGTTCTGGATAACTTGTGAGACTAAAAATAGTCTCGGTGTTTTCACTAAAATGCGAACATGCTTTAGTAGAGAGACAAAACTTCCAACTAATCAGAGCAACATATGCTTTTCGGATGAAAAACAATGTGTCTACCGGGGAAGGAGAGTATGCTGATGAAATTTTCTCGTAACCATAAATGAGATTTTGGATGTTTAGCATTTCGCTTCTAAATGATCATTTAGAGGAAACACTGGGTTCAACATAAATAGAAGAAAATCACTCAAAGTGTATCAATCTCACACAGGTAAGTGTTTCATCCGAATTCCGAACCATAGATATGTCATGACTTGATTTTGCAAATCATTTCCTATCAAATCAAAGATTACATGTGTGATCATGGATCAATAGGACTTTTCTTGGGGAATGGTGTTTTTTGGTGGGAACTTTGGCTTTGAATGTTTTTGGCCTTTTCCTTTTCATTTTTTGTTTAGTGCGGGGCGAAAAAGTCGCTGACACATAGGATTTTGGTTGGCAATCAAAGGAAGAGGACCACTTCAGGTCGTGGTTTCCTTTTTTTTTCTTTTTTTTTTGTTTATCCTTTTTTTTAACTTGGTAGTAACTCTGTATTTGTTCAGATGTTGTCGGGTCCAAAAGACCTTTCTGCATATTTCTTCTGTTTTCTTTCGATCCTTGATTGGGAATTTTCTTTCCTTTCTTTCTTTTTTGTTTGCTTTCTCCTACTCTTCGATTGGGAATTTTCTCTTTTTGTTTTCTCCCGCTCTTCGATTGGGAATTTTCTCTTTTTGTTTTCTCCTGCTCTTTTGATTGGGAAGTTCCTTTCTTTTTTTGTTTTCTTCTGAGGGCAAGGTTTATGGTAAATTGGGATTTTGGCTCAAGGCTTGTAGCACGGCTGGACATGATATATGTCAGGGTTTGGTTCGGTTCAAGGATAAAAGGGGATGTCCCACATTATTTCCATGACACAAATGCAACAATGATGATTTGGAAATTTTATGCAAAACTAGTCATGCATGCACCTATGTGGACACTCAAGTGTCGAAAATTTTTTGGTCATGTGATGCTAGGGCTCATAATTCATTTTCTCTATTTTAGTCAACCCAGTATTTCCAAAATATGTTCTTCTATCAATTTGTGCATTCATCCGAGTCTATCTTGGGTGTTTGAAAAACTTTTCACAGCATTTACCCTTCAAATGTCTACACACAATTTCTTTTTCAAAAACTAGTTATGATCAGTGAATTATTTCAAAGAAAAGCTGGAAGTCATCTCTTTTCAAAAGCATGTTGGTTTTTCAGCTAGACAACCTATTTTTCTCTTTTCTCTTTTTTTTTATCATTTGTTTATTTCTTTTTCTTGTTTGTTTTTGTTTTTTCCTTCTTTTTCATGAGGTTTTTTGCTATATAAACATGTGTATATTTTTGTGAGGTATTTTTGCTATATACATGCATATCCAAGGTATCTTGCTACCTAAACATACATACATATATATATATATATATATATATATATATATATATATATATATATATTTTGGTGAGGTATCTTTTTGCTACATACATGCATATCTAAGGTATCTTGCTACCTAAACATACATATATATCTTTTGTGAGGTATTTTTTGCTACATACATGCATATCCAAGGTATCTTTCTACCTAAACATACATATATATATTTTGTGAAGTATTTTTTTGTTTACATACATGCATATCTAAGGTATTTTCACTACCTAAACATACATAGATATATTTTGTGAGGTATGACTACCTTTCGAGCTTGTGTTTGTTTTATCCAAATTCCTAGGATCATGAGCAACTAGGTGTGTCCTACTATAACATGCGAAACAAAAGGTGATCAAATAACATGCAGAAATTTAAAGGTTACTAGGTTGCCTCCTAGTAGCGCTTCTTTAACGTCTTGAGCTGGACGCCTTATGACTTGTCGGTCACGAACCTAGTACTTTGCTTACCTTTGGCTTTGGACTTGGTCGCCTATTGGTCGGCCATGTGTCGTAGGCAACGCTCTAACCTTTTTGTGGATGAGCTGAGGTGAACTCTAGAGGTGGTGGCGGTGCGTCTGTTGCCCGCTGTCGGCCGTCCCCAGGCTACTGTGGTGTCTCGCCCTGGGCCTGCCTGAGGGCGCAGTACTTCTTGATGAAAGCCCGGTTAATGGGGGGCCTAATGACCTTGTTGGGGGTGACGGGCACTTTGTAGAACTGACAAAGGTCCGTAATCAGAGCTAGAAACCCCAAGACCCTGTTGGTCTTCTCCGGGTCCATTGGGTGTCTTGCGGGCACGATCCCTGCAAATAGTGAATGGTATAAGAAATCAGTTGAGAGAAGTGCATACTTACCTATGTCACGATGGTATGACCTTGCTGGGGGGACGAACACCCTGTAGGACTGACAGAGGCCCGTAACCCGAGCTGGAAACCCCAGGGCCTTGTTGGACTTCCCCGGGTCCACTGGGTGTCTTGTGGGCACGACCCCTGCAAATAGTGGATGGCATCAGAAATCAATTGAGCAATGTGCGTACTTACCTATGTCACGATGGCACAGACCAACTAATATTTCCGTAGGGGGAGATCGGCATTGTCGCTGGGTAGAATGTTGCTAAGTAGCAATGTCATACATATCCGTGTAAGAGTGGTCATGTTGGTGCGCACGATCCGCACTCGTCTCTCTACAGCGGCACTGGTGAAATCTTGCCCCGGTATACATAGTAGCTGCATGATAGCCTCCCTCTCTGGTTGTATTCGCACAGTTGGCGCCTTCCAATATCAGGGGGTGGCCCAGGAACTGATAAAAGGAAACTACTGGCCCCTTAACCGGGAGTGCAAGTCTCGGTTAAGCATTTAAGGGCAGAGGATCTTAAATTTTCTTAAAGTGTAGATGTGGAGCCCTCTGAAAGCGAGAACGTGTAGCCCTCTGAAGGCGAGGATGTGTAGTACTCTGAAAGCAAAGGCGTGTAGCCCTCTAAAGGCGAGGATGTCTAGTCCTCTGAAGGCGAGGGCGTGCAGCCCTCTAAAGGTGAGTGAGTCTAGCCCTATGAAGGCTAGGGCATGCGGCCCTCTAAAGGCGAGGGTGTGCAGCCCTCTGAAGGCGAGGGCGTGCAGCCCTCTAAAGGTGAGGGCGTGTAGCCCTATGAAGGTGAGGACGTGTAGTCAACTAAAGGTAAGGGCGTGTAGCCCTATGAAGGTGAGGACGTGTAGTCCTCTTAAGGTGAGGGCATGCAGCCCTCTGAAGGTGAGGACGTGTAGTCCTCTGATGGCGAGGACGTGTAGTCCTTTGAAGGCGAGGATGTGTAGTCCTCTGAAGGCGAGGACGTGTAGTCCTCTGATGGCGAGGACGTGTAGTCCTCTGAAGGCGAGGATGTGTAGTCCTCTGAAGATGAGGACGTGTAGTCCTCTGAAGGTGAGGACATGTAGTCCTCTGAAGGTGAGGACATGTAGCCCTACGAAGGCGAGGGCGTGTAGCTCTCTGATGGTGAGGATGTGTAGTCCTCTGATGGCAAGGGCGTGTAGTCCTCTAAAGGTGAGGACGTGTAGTCCTCTAAAGGTGAGGACGTGTAGTCCTCTGATGGCGAGGACGTGTAGCCCTCTGATGGCGAGGATGTGTAGTCCTCTAAAGGTGAGGATGTGTAGTCCTATGAAGGTGAGGACGTGTAGTCCTCTAAAGGCGAGGGCGAGCAGCCCTCTAAAGACGAGGGTACTAGTACCCAAGGGTCCACCCTTATGAGGAGGCAAGAGATTGACTCATTGAGAGGGCCAATCATGCCAAATTCAAAAGATTTGGACATTAGATGTAGGAAATCTATGCAGTTAACATGATTTTTAGGGATGCGGATGCATGCAACCTTTGTCGTGAAATTTGGTAAATGCAGACTTCATATGAAACAATGCAATGCAATGGAAAGTTGTACAATGACATTCTTTCCCTATTTTTTGATTTTGATTTTGATTTAATTTAATATTTTTGGAAAACATAGATTGACTGTCCTTTTGAAAGAGGTGATAATTCATGCAACCTTATCCTATCTTTTGCAAATCTCTCTGGGAACTCCCTCAGAGTGTATGTTCTGTTTGATTTAGTCACTTGACCATTTTGGAGTGACGACAATGGAGTCCTTTGATGTTTAATCAATCCATCGAAATTCGAGGGTTTGTCCCCCTGTTTTTTTGTTTAAAAACATCGACGGGTGAGAACTTTTGATCTGCCCCTATGTTCACTTGAGGCTCATGCGCGATGCCCCTCATTGCCCCAGTGTAAGGCTTTGAGGTACCAATTGTTATCTTTCGTCATGACCTTATAGTTGGGAACCTATTGGGTGAGAACTTCTAATCTGCCCCTAGGTTTACTTGAGGCTCATGCACGGTGCCCCTCATTGCCCCAGTGTAAGGCTTTGAGGTACCAATCATTGTCTTTCGTCATGACCTTGTAGCAGGGAACCTATTGGGTAAGAACTTCTAATCTACCCCTAGGTTCACTTGAGGTTCATGCATGATGCCCATCATTTCCCCAATGTAGGGCTCTGAGGTATCCATCTAGTAGCAAGGAAGAATGAAAGAAGCAATTGATTCTTGCAAAAAGAATTTTCCAAGGACGATAAATAGTTGAAGGATTTTTTTAGTTGACGGGTTAAGTCAAATGACTCATATTCTTGATAACTAACTTCTCTCTAAAAAAGACAAACTTTTCGGAATGAGGTCACATGAATGTCTATATTTTTATTTGAAAACACAGTCAATCAAATGCTTTTTTTATTTTTATTTTGAAACTTATTTTTGCTTTACTTGTCGTTTTACGGCACCCTCACTATCGTGTAGGACGAGTAATCTCTTATTGAACGGTCTTGGAAGTCAACACTCAGGAGCGCAGGTCGCTTCAAAATTGCCCCGTGTGTGGCATCTCTTGTCAATGTTAGGATTCACAAGCGATTCTTCTCAAATTTCAGCCAGCCCGCATCAATTGGACCTTGAACCTTATGCTTCAGGGCCCTACAATGCTCAATAGAATGCCCCGGGACTCCTCCATGATAAGCACACATTGCGTTCAAGTCGTATCCTCGGAAAAATGGAGGTTGAGGAAACCTGGCAGGGGTTATGGCTACCATTGCAGTATCAAGTAGATAATGGAGCAAGTCAGCATAGGACACCAGAATTGGGGTGAATTCTACAGGCTTTTTGCTGCAAAATTCCTTCCTTGGTTGGTGTTTTGGTTTGTGCTAAAGGTGGTGTTTAGAATTGGAAGTGCGGTAGACAAGCTTTGTGGTTTGATTTAGGGATGGCTTTTGTGGATAACTGGGTGGTGGGTAAGGAGATGGATTGTTATTGGCTGAGTAATGACATTGTTGGGTTGGTGGGAAACTTGGCCGTATAGGAATGGCAGCCGCAGCATGGGTTTCTTCTTCATTCTCACCCTCTTTATTTACCCCAGTTTTCTCATTCGTCCAAGTAGGATGATTAAATTTTCCTCTTTTCAGACCCACTTCGATCCTTTCGTTGGCGAAGACCAAATCTGTAAAACTTGAAGATGTGTAACCCACTATTTTTCATAGTAAAACACCGGTAATGTGTCTACTATCATTGTGATAATCTCTTTCTCTGTTATTGGGGGCGCTACTTGAGCTGCCAGGTCTCTCCATCTTTGGGTGTATTCTTTGAAGGATTCACGCTTCTTTTTGCACATGTTCTATAGTTGCATCTTATCCAAAGCCATATCAGAATTGTATTGACACTGCCTAACGAAGGCAACCATTAGGTCCTTCCAAGAATGGACTTGGGAAGGTTCCAAGTTAGCGTACCAGGTAACAGCTACCCCAGTAAGACTTTCTTGGAATAAATGTATTAGTAGTTCCTCATCTTTTGCGTATGCCATCATCTTCCGACAATACATCTTTAGATGGTTCTTGGGGCAAGTAGTCCCCTTGTACTCATCAAAGTCTGGCACCTTGAACTTGGGAATGACCATGTTTGGGTATTAGGAACAACTCTTCTAGGTTAGCAAGGGCATAATCTTCACCTCCTTCAATGGCCCTGAGCCTTTCCTCTAGATGATCCAACTTTCCCATTTCTGCCATAGCATGAGGGTTTTTACTTGTTGTGGAATGCAAGAGGTGTGGTTGTGGGTGATACTGAGGGCCCTCCAAAGTGTCTTGCAGGAGTATACCACCAACTGCTCACCCTTCAGTGGCATATCCGAGGCAAGGCTCGAAGTCGGCTAGATTGTGGTGGGGCATTCCATGTGTCTCCCCCGTGGGTTGAGAGACATGCGCATGATTAGCTTGAGGTTGTTGGCTTTCAATGAGTATGGGAGCGCAGTTATTAACATCCTCCTTGGGAGGCGAGCCATATGGCGGGAAGGCGTGCTTGTTTTGAATTTGCACATCATGGGGGCCGCCCGTACTTCCCAAATCTTTTGCCTACCATATTTGAGGTTGGATGATTCATTTGGTTGATATCAGAAGGGGGCATCGGGTTCACCTTAGCAATAGCCCTGGTAACTTATTTCAGCATGAAATACAGAAAGATCTTCAGATGGGTATTTCATAGCATCCAGAATATTAAAATGAATAGTTATATCACCAAACTCCATGGACAGTGTGCCTGCATAAACATCTATCTTAGTTCTAGCAGTTTTCATAAAGGGTCTTCCTAGAATGATGGGAACTGATCCTTGAGAAAATCCATCTTCCATATTCAAAATATAAAAATCAACAGGGAAAATCAGTTCACCAACTCTAACTAAGACATCTTCTATGAAACCAACAGGGTAGGCAACACTTCTATTAGCTAAACGAATTACCACATCAGTTGACTGCAAGGGGCCTAGAGATAGAGAATTAAAAATAGACAGAGGCATAACACTAACAGAAGCTCCTAAATCTAGCATGGCATTGTCAAACTTACTATTCCCTATGATACAAGGTATGCTGAATGTACCTAGATCTTTGCATTTTTCAGGAATTTGAGGAACAGATTTACCAATCAATGCGGAGACATTTCTGCCCATGCTAATCCGTTCACTTCCTTTAAGCTTCCGCTTATTAGTGCACAGCTCCTTCAAGAATTTGGCATATCGTGGAATTTGCTTTATTGCATCCAATAGAGGTATGTTTACCTCTACTTTTCTAAACGTTTCCAAGATCTCTTTCTCGGCCTCTTCCATTTTTTTGTTGGAAACTGCTCTTGGAGGGAATGGAAGAGGGGGAATGTGCTGCTTCTGCAAATCAGAATTACCTGTGGAAGAAGATTCACCTGCACAGAAATTGTTAGGTAAATTTTTGTCATCACCTTTTTCTGGAGTAGAGTGAAGTTTGGCAGGTTCATTTGCAGATGAG
This sequence comes from Glycine max, assembly GCF_000004515.6. Classification (NCBI taxonomy): domain Eukaryota; kingdom Viridiplantae; phylum Streptophyta; class Magnoliopsida; order Fabales; family Fabaceae; genus Glycine; species Glycine max. Next base: position 21,125,120 of record NC_016091.4, on the reverse strand, counting down.
GAAGGTGCTACGGGTTGAGGTCCTTGACACTGCTTTCCCGACCTCAATGAAAGGCACTGACATTTTTGGGATTTTGGACAGCTTGAGAAGGCAACTTGTCAGAATTCTGAGACTGTTGTTGATTCAATTGGGTAGCCAATTGTCCCATCTGATTGGTTAAGCTCTGAATGGAGGCTCTGGTCTCTTGCTGAAACTGCATGTTCTGCATAGTCATTTGCCTCACAAGTTCTTCGAGGGAAGGTTGTGGAGGGGCCTCAACTGTTGGTTGTTTCTGGGGTTGTTGCTGTTGTTGGATTGGTGGAGGAATGTATGGTCTGCTTAGGCCAGCAGCATTTTGGAAGGAAGGAGTAGGCTGCTGTTGTTGTTGCTGAGGGCTGGACCATCTGAGGTTAGGGTGATTCCTCCATCCAGGGTTGTATCTGTTGCTGGAGAGGTCATAATTGTTCTGCTGTGGTTGATTTTGCTACTGAGGTTGAGGAGGTCTATTGTAAATATTTGCAGCATAAGCTTCAGGCTGCTCAATTGCTCCAGGTTGCTGCATGGAAGGGCAAAGGTCTGTATGGTGGTCAACAGAGGAGCACAAACCACAAACCCTTGCAACAGGTACAGATTTCTGATTCAAGGCCAGCTGGGTTACCAAGTTAACCAATGCATCCAGTTTGCCTTCAAGCTTCTTAGTTTCAGATGATGCAGATGGGTTTGTAGCTACCTCATGCACCCCTCTAATGACTATGGCATCATTTCTGGCGCTAAACTGCTGGGAGTTGGAAGCCATCTTCTCAATTAAATTTCTGGCTTCAGCAGGAGTCATGTCTCCAAGGGCTCCACCACTGGAAGCATCTATCATACTTCTCTCCATATTACTGAGTCCTTCATAAAAATATTGGAGAAGAAGCTGTTCTGAAATCTGATGGTGGGGGCAACTGGCACATAGTTTCTTAAATCTCTCCCAGTACTCATACAGGCTCTCTCCACTGAGTTGTCTAATACCTGAGATATCCTTCCTGATGGCTGTGGTCCTGGAAGCAGGGAAAAATTTCTCTAAGAATACTCTCTTAAGGTCATCCCAGCTCGTGATGGACCTTGGAGCAAGGTAATACAGCCAGTCCTTTGCCACTCCTTCTAATGAATGAGGAAAAGCCTTCAGAAATATGTGATCCTCTTGGACATCTGGGGGTTTCATGGTGGAGTAGAAAATGTGAAATTCTTTCAAATGTTTGTGCGGGTCTTCACCTGCAAGGCCATGAAACTTTGGAAGCAAATGAATCAGTCCAGTTTTAAGAACATATGGGACATCCTCATCAGGGTATTGGATGCACAAGCTTTCGTAGGTGAAATCAAGTGCAGCCATTTCCCTTAGAGTCCTCTCATGGGGTGGAGGTTGTGCCATGTTCTCAGAATGTGCAGAATCAGAATGCTCAGAATCAGAATGCTCAAAATTATAATGCTCAAGATCAGGATGTTCAAAATCACCAATAACAGAATGCACAGATTCACCAGTAATGGAATGCTCAGAATGATCAAAAGGTATAAAATGATGCCTAAATAATCTATGAAATGTCCTATCTATCTCAGGATCAAAGGGTTATAAGTCAGATGGATTGCCTCTAGTCATACACTACATTCAGCATGCACACAACTAGTTGCCTTATCATGTAAATAAAGGTGTAGGTTTGAACTACAGCTACCCTCAAATGATATCCAAATGCCTTGAAATTTTGTGAGCAACCTTATAAAATGATGAGAAGATAGCACAAAAAATTTCAGACAAAAATTCAAAGTCTAACTATGAACGCTAAAAATGGTAAGTTAAGAAAAATAAGTGAATAAAACTTGAAAAATAAAAAACTTTTGACAGAATCGCTTTTTTTGGACGATGGAGACCTCAGCCATCCTATGGCTGGCTGCCACAGCGTAGGAAATTTTTCTCTACCCCAAATGCATATATAATAATTGCGATTCTGATAACCGGAGCAAAAGTTATGGCCGTTTGAAGTTTTGACAAACACAAAATTTGCTAGTTTTTTGGAACTTTCAAATCTGACCAAACTAAAGGCTCTAGCTATTTTTCCCACAAAATATGGATTAAAAGAAGTTACCACAAAAAAATTCAGCCAAAAATAACAACCCTAGCTACTAAAACAAAAAATCTCAAATAATTCAGCATGGGTGGTCGCTAAAATCCGTCTCTAATTGATTTCTACTACTACTCTGTTTTGCCGCAAGCACAATCTTCACAGCAAAACACCCAAGACTGAAACAGGGGAAACGCTTGATGGGAAAACTGAAACAGAACACACATTAAACAAAATACCAGGACATAAACAACACTAACACATATACTAACACAATACTAACAATTAATCATAAAACACGAAAGGATTAAACACACACACTAGCTAGCTATTATGAACCTTTGGACACTGCTCCCCGGCAACGACGCCAAATTTGATCGAGGCCGTACCCGAATCAAATAAACATGAAAATGTAGTAACTAGGAAGTGATCCTAGGTCATTTCCCAACGAACAGTGACAAACCAAATGTTCATAATATACTTGCAGTAATAGTAACGATTGGGGGGGGGGGGAGTTTGTTTGTTTTGTGATTAAAAAGCAGAACAAGTAAACTGGAATACGAAATTACTTATATTAAAAACGGGTTGTTTCCTTTGATTCAGAAGCCATTCTCTTATCCTGGGTTATGGAGAATTCGTCCCTAACAGTCAACCACTTAATCCAACCCTATTTCAATTTACTAAGCGAAAATCAACTTAGGGTTGTCAATACGTGATTAGGCACCACATACACCAGCTAGCCCTTCGTCCATTAAGCATGAACGCAAGTTAGGCTCAGAGGCAATTAATCGAACACGAAGCGTGCACTGATTAATATTCACGAATTTGGGATAACTGGTGAAGGGAAAACTGCCAGGGAACCACATTACAAGAGAAACCTCAAAGAGAGTTGGGCTTCGTCCTCTAAAGGAAACAACACCAGAAAATCTAGCCTTCCATGGATTCAAACAGAAAACGCAAATGAAACATGAAGCAGAAACGTAAATGAACAAAAACGTAAATGAACAGAAATGTAGATGAAACAGAAACGTAAATGAGGATAGAAGAAGAAGCAAGAACGAAATTGTAATTAGAAACAGAAAACGTAAAATTGCATTACGTGAACAGTAGCATTAAGCAGAAAAATGAAAACCCTAAAACAAAAGCTCTGAATAATGAATAGCATAATAGAATGCCTTGCACGAATCCCAAGGCTGCTATTTAAAAAGAGTCACTCAAAGTCACTGGGCCCTATTACAATACTCTGGCCCAAAACGAAATAAAAACTAAACAACATAAAATAAAATTGCGAAATTTCCTAATTAGAAATTAACTAAGGTAAGCGCTGCTTTATTTGCCCTCTTCAAGTCCATAACCAAAATCCGGATTAAGCCCAATGTTTCATTAATTCCTGAAATTAGATTAAAAACATCAAATTAGCTAAATGAGCCCAAATAATAAAACTGCCTGATTAATTGACAATTAAGACCAATCAGTAATTAAAATGGTGCAAAAAGGGTTTAGAAAATAGAAGAAAATGATGGCACATCAAAGGGTAAATGATTAAATATTGGTTTACCAAAGTTTGTGATACGATCCGCACAAGGAAGTTTCTTTTAACTTTGGTTTTATTTTAGAAACCAATTCACCTCCCCCCGTTCTTGGTTTGTGAGTTTGATTGTCTTTTTCAATTGGTACCAGAGCTACATCTTGTAAGTTACTCAAGATCACAGTCTTTCTCAAAACGGGATCAAAACAAAGAACTTTCAAAGATGGTGCATCTTTAAATCGACCTCCGTTTTGAGGGAGAACATTTTTTTTTTTGGCAAAAGAGAATGGAAATCCTTATTCAGTCAATTGATCCCAGTGCATGGAGTTCTATTGTTAAAGGTCATTTTATACCAACTAAAGAAGTAAATGGTGAATTGGTACCTAAAGAATGAGATGAAATGAAAGATGATGAGAAAAGAAAAGTTCAAGATGATCAAAAGGCTAAAAATATTTTAACTTTTGGTTTATCTTTTGATGAATTCTTTCGTACTACAAGGTGCAAAAGTGCAAAGGAAATATGGAAAATGCTTGAAGTCACTCACAAAGGCACAATGGATGTAAGAAGAGCAAGAAATCACATTCTTGTATCCAAATATGAAGCTTTTCGAATGAAGAACGGAGAAACCATTTCATGACTTCAAACAAGATTCACCCATATTTTGAAACAGCTTCTTGGTCTTGGAAAAATGTTTGAAGATGATGAACTAAACATCAAAATCCTCGATTGTCTTATAAGAACTTGGGAACCAAAGATCACAACAATCAAAGAATCCAAGGACTTGGCATCAATGTTGATGGAAGCTCTCTTTGGAAAATTGCTTGCATATGAACACAAGTTTATTCAACAATCTCATGCAGAAGAAAAAGAAAATAAATTAAAAAGAATTTCACTAAAAGTTAACTCTTCAAAAGAAGATTACGCCCCGGTGTTACTTGTTAATATGGATGCGTAAATCTAACCGGCAAGTGTACCGAGTCGTGCAAGTAATAATAAAATGGTAAGAGCCAAGTATCGAGCTCAAGGAACTTGTTTCATTTGGCAAAGCATCATTCAGTAAGCAGGCATGTGGGCAAAGAATTGATTATCATGAATTAAAAACAATTGTGGTTTCTATTCTAATCAAAACAGAAAATGTGAGCAAGTGGTTGTGAAAACAGATATGTAAAAGCGTTGGGTCCTCCTACTGAAATACATGATGCAATTAAATGTATTTCTCTATTTAAGGTTATTTTTGTTTTTTATGCCGAGAGCTAAAATACCAAACACCGATGTCTCATGAGTTTGGACTAATTCTAATTACACCTCGTTCTCAGATGTCTCTTGTTGAACATAGCCTAACCGAACAGCGTTACGACTACAACATAATAAAAACTAAATTACCGCACTCCATCTCCAGATTATATGATAACCTAGCCCTATTCTATCCAGTTCTATGGATGCAATACATTTTCCAATGCTAAAGCTCCTAACAGCATATACAAATGGGTGATCAAGCCACAAGCATGCGATAATTAAGCACAGATAAAAAAAACGAACACATAAAAACAACTTCAAATAGATATGATAAGTATTTACATTAGGTACTCAACAGAATTTCCCAACAAAGGATTTTACCCCTCTATTACAAGGGAGCACCTTTCACAAGTAGGAGAAGGGTTTCAGAGAAAATACTAGATTGCAAAGTAGTAAGGATGTCTCATCCGCCTCTAGGAACCTAGAAATTACTCCTAAACCTAAAATCCTCCTAAAAGCTAAGGTTTTTGCTTCCTTACTTTGCTTTTCGCCTCTGTTCTTCTGCCAAGCTCTTAGTCTATTCAGACCCCTTTTCTTTCTCTTCACTTCAGGCTTAAAAAGGGCTTTCTATCCTCGAAGGCGCGCTTCGCGCCATTTTTGCACTAAGCGCGAGTAAGTGAGCTTTGGCTCAGCGAGCCTGGCGCACTTAGTGCAAGAAGAGACAAAAATCTCATTGGGCGAGCTGGTGGACGCGTTGAGCGCTAGCTGATGAGGCAGATTCTCTCCAAGATTCCTCTTACTCGCTAAGCGGGCTGATGTCTCGCTTAACAGATGAATCTCGCTAAGTGCATGGACCAGGCTTAGCGAGACAACAACTTCAGCACCTTCCAAAATTTCTCCTTTTTACCTAAAATTGAAGTGAAATTTACATTAATTCCATAAGGAAGGTCTCTACTGAGCAAAAATAAAAACTAAACTAGAAATATTTACATTCCTACAAAAAGAACCATAAATTGGGGAAAATATATACATTTTGGAAAACTTTTCTATACAAAAGTTAGTCATAAAAGACGACTAACAATTAAAAAGAAAGTTACAGTGATAACAAAGATGCAGAGAGTTTCAGCTTAATGGTAAAGAAGTTTGGAAAATTTCTCAAAAAGTCCAAAGACAGAAAATTCTCTAAACCTTCAAAGAAGATGGAAAGCAACAACAACACCTTCACATGCTTCGAATATGGAAAGCAAATCTGAATGTCTTATCTACCTTAGAAAACAAATCATTGAAAAGAAAGGGAAGAAGGATGGAAAATAGAAAAAGCCTACATAGCTTGGGAAGATAATGCATGGACATCCTCCGACTCTTCTAGTGATAAGAAGTTGCAAATGTATGCTTGATGGAATATTCAATGGATGACTCATCAACCATTGAAGAAACTAAGGTAAATTCTGAATTTGAAGAAGTTTTGGAAGCATTTAATAAAATGCATGAAGAAGATCAAAGGCCTATTGTTTTAAAAAAAAAAGCTGAAAAGTGATCTAAAACTGGTTATCACTAAAATCACTTCAACACAAAGTGAGCTAGATAAATTGAAACAAGAAAATGAAAAACTTGTTTCAAGATATAAAGCCACTGGTTGTGTTTGTACCTCTACTTCTCTTAATATGGATGATTACAAGTCTTTGCAAACTGAATTTGAAAATTTCAGAAAGGATCACTATGCAGAATGTATGAAGTTGCAAGCTGAGCTTTATTTGTGAAAATTAACCCCATTGGACCTAACTTAAATTGGGTACCACCTCTCTCTAATTGATTTTGTCTTATCGGTGTGCCTAAAAACAAGGGACTCATTATGGTACTTGGATAGTGGCTGCTCTAGGCACATGATGAGTGACAAGTCCAAACTTACTAACTTTGTGTCAAAAGAAGGAGGATATGTCACTTTTGGAGACAACAATAAGGGAAAAATTATGGGAGAAGGAAACATTGGAAATCAGTACAATACACTAATAAAGAATATTCTATATGTTGATGGACTTAAGCACAACCTCTTGAGCATTAGTCAACTATCTAACAAGGGCTTCAAAATTGAATTCAACAAGAATTGATGTCTTATTAGTGAAGCTATGTCCAGTGAGGTTGTCCATATTGGCAAAAGGATAGGTAATATCTATATGTTAAACATTGAACATACATCATTTCATGAACTTAGTTGTTTGGTAAGGAAGATTGATGATTCTTGGTTACGGCATCACAGGGATGCACATATAAACATGCATCATCTCAATCATCTAGTTAGAAAAGACTTAGTAATTGGTATTCCAAAACTCAAGTTTGAGAAAAAATAAATTGTGTGAAGCATGTCAAAAATAGGAAGCAAGTTAAAAAAGTTCTTCTCAAAGTAAAAACATAGTTTCTACTTCAAAACCCCTTGAACTACTTCACTTAGAGTTATTTGGTCTATCTAGAACTATGAGTTTGGGTGGTAATTACTATGGTTTAGTTATAGTAGATGATTACTCAAGGTTCACATGGACTTTGTTTTTGAAAACCAAAAATGAAGCTTTTGATGATTTTCACAAACTTGCCAAGATTATTCAAAATGAAAAGGGTCTCATCATTTTTTCACTTAGAAGTGATCATGGAGGTGAATTTAAAAATGAGTCTTTTGAAAAGTTTTGTCAAGAAAATGGAATTCATCATAATTTTTCTGCCCCAATAACACCTCAACATAATGGTGTTGTGGAGAGGAAAAATAGATTCCTTGAAGAAGTAGCCAGAACTCTTCTAAATGAAACAAAGTTACCTAAGTACTTTCTGGGCTGATGTTGTAGATACTATTTGCTACACTTTGAAAGTACTTATTAGACTTATTCTAAAGAAAACCCCTTATGAACTTTATAAAGGAAGAAAACCAAATATATTTCACCTAAGAGTTTTTGGTTGCAAATGTTTTGTTTTAACCAAAGGTAAAGACTCCCTTTGAAAATTTGATGCAAAGGCCAATGAGGCTATTTTCTTGGTTACCGATGATAGGGGTCAGGTGCGACTGCATGAGACTTTCTACCAGTGCACGCGCCACCGTCAGGGCCAGGATTCCAGCCCATACACGTGGCCTACTATGGAGCAGTTTGAGGCTGCAGTAGCATGGCCGGGGGATTGGCCCGAGGATCAGACAGAACCCGCCGGTGCTCTTGGAGGTGAGGACAAGGTTGAGGATGATCAGAACATAGAGGACCCGATAGATTTCCTCCTGTGAGAGAAGCGGGGATGGCCAGATCGCCAAACTTGTGATTTGCCTCTTTCGACATTAGTGCTTTCATGTGTATGACATTGTTATTTTCATGTGTTCAACATTAGTGCTTTCATGTGTTCGACATTGTTCTTTTCATGTGTTTGACTTTATTTGCTTTCGGTTGTTTAACATTATTTCTATTAGTTGTTATGTCCAAACTGAATATGCCGCTATCACTTTCAGTTATCTATCGCGCATTGTCGTATTTACTTCGTGATATTTTGCATGAAACGCTAAAAAATGTAGGTCTTGTGTACTTTCAGTTGCACACCTTGTTTTCCATAACATGTAATCATGGATGCCAACTGTACCCGATTTGTAAACTATCTCTAATCTTTTCTTGAAGCGATTGACCAAAAGAAATAGACAGAAACAAAAAATGATAAAGATAAAAGTTTTGGTCAACTAAAATTCAACACGCTTTTGAAAAATGAACTAGCCAAAATTTCACCATTCAGAACACGAGCAAATTTTTGAGAAAAAATGTGTGTGTACACCTGAAGGGTGAATGCTGTGAATTTTTCCCGAATGCCCAAAATGGACTCGGATGAATGCATGAATTGATAAAGGAGCATGTTTTGGAAACACTAAGTTGACTTAAATAGAAAAATGAATCCTGAGCCTTAGTGTCACATGACCACAAAACGTGGTGCTTGAGCGTCCACATGGGTGCATGCATGACCAATTTTGCATAAAATTTCTAAATCCTCATTGTTGCATGCATGCCATGGAAATAACATGGAACATTCCCTTATCCCTGAACCACTGGCCAAACCAATGCCCCGACATACATCATGTTCGGCCTTTCTACAAGCCTTTTGAGCCAAAATCTCAACTCATTGGCCATAAACCTTGACCTAGGATAAGAATTTCCATCCTTGCCCTCGGAGGAAGGAATAGAGGGATCTCCCAAGAAAGAAGATCCATTCACTGTTAAGCTACAAATGTGCTTCAAAAACAAAAGAAAAAGAAAGTTCCCGGTCAAAGATCAGAAAAGGGAAGAAAATTCACGATTAAAGATCGGAAGAAAATCAAAGAAAATATATAGAAAGGTCTTCGAACCAGACAATGTCTGAACAAACATACAGGATTGTCACAAGCAAATGAGAAAAAAAAGGAAACCATGACCGGCGACACATGAAGTGGTCCTCTCCCTTTGATTACCAACCAAAATTTTGTGCGTCGACGACTCTTTCGCCCCGCGCAAAACAAAAACAGGAAAGGAAAAGGTCGAAACACCCAAAAGCAAAATTCCCCCACCAAAATCCAACTTTCTAAATGTCCTATTGATCCATGATTATGCATATTATCTTTGATTTGATAGGAAATGATTTGCAAAGTCGAGTCATGACATATCTATGTTCGCAATTAGGATGAAACACTTGCCTGTGTGAGATTTATACACTTTGAGTGATTTTCTTCTATTTCAGTTGGACCTAGTGTTTCCTCTAAATGTTCGTTTAGAAACGAAATTCTAATATCCTGAATCTCATTTGTGGTTATGAGAAAATTTTATCAGCATACTTTCCTTCCCCAATAGACACCTTGTTTTTCTTCAAATATATGTTGTTTTGATCGGTTGGAGGTTTTGTTTCTTTGCTAAAGCATGTTCGCATTTTAGTGAGAGAACACCGAGACTACTTTAGTCTCACCTTCGTCATTCAGAGACGGCAAGTCCGATGACATGTGGAGACACCTCATGGTTATCCGCACCTTTGTCAACTAGAGGCAAGCGAGCCCGTTGACGCGCAGAGACCAACGTGGTTGTCTGCACCCTTTGTCGAAGACTCAACGTCTGTCGACTGAGACTACTTTAGTCTCATTTTCATCATCTAGAGGCAAATGAGCCCATTGACACGCAGAGACAAATTATGGTCATCCCCACTTTGCTATCCAGAGACAATCAATTTTGATAGCACGCGGAGACAAATCATAGTTATCCGCCACCTCGTCAACCAAAGGCAAGCGAGCCTGTTGACACGCCGAGACAAATCATAGTCATCTGCCACCTATCGTCAACCAGAGGCAAGCGAGCCAGTTGACACGTCGAGACCAATGTGGTCATATGCACCCCTTTTGTCAAAGACTCAATGTCTATCGACCGAGTCTACTATAGGCTCATTTTGCTATCCAAAGATGATCAAGTCCGATAGCATGTAGGGACCGTAATGGTCACTTGCTTTCGTTGTTCTAAGACTATCAAAGTCCCTTTCCCCATCCAGAGACAAACAAGTCTGATGGTGTGTGGGGACGATGATGGTCATTCGTTTCTAATTTTTTTTTTTTGAGATTGTCGCAGTTCCTTTTGTCATCCAGGGACAATCAAGTCTGATGATGTGCAAAGACTCTCTTTTGCTATCTAGAGACGATCAAGTCTGATAGCATGCGGAGACCGTCACAGTTATCCATTTTTATCGCTTTCGAGGCACCAAGGCTTTTGCTGTTGCACCTGATGTCTTTTATGCTCTTTCTTTTTACAGGTTTCGCTGATTCAGCTATTGGTTGGTCGGGTGGGAATTCAGCTCCAACAAAATTACTATCTTATCTTTACTTCCCTTTTATCTCCAATAAAAGATAAGTAAAGAGGGGCAACTGTCATACCCTAATTTCGTCTGTGGATGATTATTTGTCGGCATGTGGACCATAATTGACCACTTTGAGATGCTTGACACTCGTTGTCGTGTAATCCATAAAGTTTCACGATGTTTTGAAAAGAAATCAACTAAAAACACAAAAATGGGGGTGCACTAATCAAACTGGGGGGTGTACCTAGCACCTGGGCCCATCTAAAATATTCCAGAAAAAGGGATTGCTTCAGGTGGAAACAACCCAGCTCGCCTGGGCGAGCTGGGCAGCAACCACCTCCCCCATTTTCTTATAAAATAGCATGAGGGGGGCTGAGTTTTGGTGTTGAGTTCCATGATAGCTCAGAAATCACTTAAAATTAGTGAGGAGAAGGAGAGGGAAGGAAAAAATCCAAGCCGAGATGCTTCCGTAATGCTTCTGAGACATTTCCGTGATCGATTCCGTGAAAGTTTCTTCGTCATTCTTCGTCGTTCTTCATCGTTCATCGAGCATCAACCGGTTATTTTTTGATCTCGAAGCTTTCAATTCATTCTATGCATCCTTAGTGGTCCATTCTTGCTTTGTATGCTTTCATCTTCATCTCGTTTACTTTCGGTTTCCTTTTCTTCCATTTTTAACGAGCTTCAACCGATCGTTTAAGCCGTTATCTCGCCTAATAAATCATAAAATGAATACGTGACTCGCGGGATGCGTGTTCCACGAAAGGAATACGTGCGGAGTCACCACCAACGTTTATTTGAGGAAAACGTCGGAAAAACCGGAAAAGACGCGATCTACGAACTTTTAAGTGAAAGGCTCAGGAGTTGTATTTACGCACGGGGAAGGTATTAGCACCCCACACGTCCGTCACGAGGGACGGCAGCCTTTAATCGAATCTGCAAACATGACTTTGATTTTTACGTTCCCTTTTATGTCTTTATATCCTTTATACCCTTTTTATATTTTTTCTCTTTTTGTGGTCGACAAGGGTGTTTCCCTTTCCTCCTACGTATTCCTCAATTGCGATGAGGAAATCAGACCTACGTAGTTCTTTCTTATGCGTGAATCAAGTGATTCTTTTTTACTTGAAAGGTGATCATTTTAAGGCGTTGGACCTTAAAAATGATCCATTTTACTTAGTAAGAAATTGAAATGATAAACTTTCAAAAACCTATTTTTGTGGACGAGCTTGACTAGGCGAGTTGATTTTAGCCTTAGTTTCACTTTAGTTATTAGTCAATTCGATTAAGAATGAGAAATCCCAAAGAGAAAACGTCCAATTGATTTTTCGGTTTATTTTACTAAAGGGTATTTTTTTATTTTTTATTATTATATTATTATTTACCTCTTTTATTGGTTTCCAACGTGGTTGCGGCACGACCGATCGGTCGGAATTCATTTCAACCAAAGTTAACGAATAATACAATTCAAATGATCGGTGGAAATTTATTTTATTTTTAGGTTAAGCGAGAAATGACTTAAATAAAATGGCTTAAGCATGTCAAAAGGGGGTATAAAAAGTAAATGAAACGAGAATAAAAATACATGAAACCAAATGTGGACCACCACGGGTACATAGAATGAACTGAAAAGCTTGGTTTGAGGTACTTACCCGTTGAAGACTGAAGAACGATGAAGAACGTCGAAGAACGGTCAAAAACCTTCGCGAAATCACTCACGGAAACGTTACGGAAGCGCCTCGGCTTGGATTTTCTTCATGGAAACAATTTTCCTAAGCAAATTCGAAAGAGAGAGAAGTGCCTAAGGGGCTGAACCCTTTTCTACTTCACTTCTCCCCCTATTTATAGAAAATTGGGGGAGAAGCTTGCCACCCAGCTCGCCCATGCGAGCAGGGTTGCTTCCTCCAGAAGCAACATCCTTCTGGAGGAATCTTCTGGAGGGCCCAAGTGGGCCTGGTTGCTATTTGCACCCCCATTTTTACTAAACACACCCCCCTGCCTTTTTTTTGGTAATTCTTTTTTCGTAAAGTTACGGAAACTTACGAATTTCGTAACAATACTTGTTTTCTTTTCGTAATGTTACGGAACCTTGCGGATTACATAATCATCCCCTTTTTGACTTACGGAATGTTACAGAACCTTACTAATTGTGCAACGATGCTTCCTTTTGATTTCCGGTGTGTCACGGATCCTTATGGATTGTGCATCAATACTTTCTTTTGATTTCCGGCATATCTCGGAACTTCACAAATTGCCTAATGAAGGGTTCCAAGCACCTCACATGGACCAAACAAAAGTTTCATGCCACCAAGCAAAGGTCCCCGGACGAAATTAGGGTATGACAGTTGCCCCTCTTTACTTGTCTTTTATTGGAGATAAAAGGGAAGTATAGATAAGACACTAATTTCGTTCCTCTCGGTTGACGAGAGTCGCGGGTGACCATAAAATATCTCTGCATGCAACTGACTTGTTGTCCCCGGGGGAACAAAAGGTGCAAAAGACGATGTCAGTCTCTGCATGCTATCAAGCGTTCTGTCTTACAGATAGCAAAAGAATGTTTATACGGATAACCACTCGGGTATTTCCGCCCGTCGGCGTGACTCAAAAGTCAGTATGACAGATCTTGTGAGCGCGGAAGATGACGTAAATCTCCGCGTGTCAACGGGCTTGTCGGCCGCGATTGACGAAGGGCGCAGGAGACGACGTTAGTCTCTGCATGCTATCAGGCTTTTCATCTTACAGATAGCAAAAAGGTTTATACGGATAACCACTCGGGTATCTCCGCCCGTCAGCGTGACTCCAAAGTCAGTATGACAGATCTTGTGAGCGCGGAAGATGACGTAAATCTCCGCGTGTCAACGGGCTTGTCGGCCGCGATTGACGAAGGGCGCAGGAGACGACGTTAGTCTCTGCGTGCTATCAGGCTTTTCGTCTTACGGATAGCAAAAAGGTTTATACGGATAACCACTCGAGTATCTCCGCCCATCAGCGTGACTCAAAAGTCAGTATGACGGATCTTGTGAGCGCGGAAGATGACGTAAATCTCCGCGTGTCAACGGGCTTGTCGGCCGCGATTGATGAAGGGCGCAGGAGACGACGTTAGTCTCTGTGTGCTATCAGGCTTTTCGTCTTACAGATAGCAAAAAAGAATGTATACGGATAGCCACTCGGGTATCTCCGCCCATCAGCGTGACTCCAAAGTCAGTATGACAGATCTTGTGAGCGCGGAAGATGACGTAAATCTCCGCGTGTCAACGGGCTTGTCGGCCGCGATTGACGAAGGGCGCAGGAGACGACGTTAGTCTCTGCGTGCTATCAGGCTTTTCGTCTTACGGATAGCAAAAAGGTTTATACGGATAACCACTCGAGTATCTCCGCCCATCAGCGTGACTCAAAAGTCAGTATGACGGATCTTGTGAGCGCGGAAGATGACGTAAATCTCCGCGTGTCAACGGGCTTGTCGGCCGCGATTGATGAAGGGCGCAGGAGACGACGTTAGTCTCTGTGTGCTATCAGGCTTTTCGTCTTACAGATAGCAAAAAAGAATGTATACGGATAGCCACTCGGGTATCTCCACATGTCACGTGACTCCAATGTCAGCATGACAAAACTTGTGAAAGTGGCCGACAAAAGCGAGGCTCTTGCTCCTACGTATCATCCAATGAGGAACTCAGACCTACGTAGTTCTGGATAACTTGTGAGACTTGAAAAAGTCTCCACCGGAAGATGCTGACACCTCCGGAAAGGGCGCAAATGACCACATTGGCCTCTGCTCGTCAATCACACTTGGGGTCACTGAATGACGAGGTGCGGATAACCGTAAGGTGTCTCCGCGGGCTACCAGATTCTTGGGTCATGGTAACAAAAGCGGTGTGGTCGACAAAAGCGAAGCTGTTGCTCCTACGTATCCTCAAATGAGGAACTCAGACCTACGTAGTTCTGGATAACTTGTGAGTCTTGAAAAAGTCTCGGTGTTTTCTCCACTAAAATGCAAACATGCTTTAGTAAAGAGACAAATATTCCAACTGATTAGAGCAGCATATGCTTTTTGGAGTGAAAAACAATGCGTCTACCGGGGAAGGAGAGTCTGCTGATGAAACCCCCCCCCCCCCCCATAACCACAAATGAGATTTTGGATGTTAGCATTTCGTTTCTAAATGACCATTTAGAGGAAACACTGGGTTCAACAAAAATAGAAGAAAATCACTCAGAGTGTATCAACCTCGCACAGGTAAGTGTTTTATCCTAATTCCGAACCATAGATATGTCACGACTTGACTTTGCGAATTATTTCCTATCAAATCAAAGATTACATGTGTGATCATGGATCAATAGGACTTCCCTTGGAAATGGGTTCTTTTGGTGGGTTTTTTTTCGGCTTTTGATCTTTTTCTGGCTTTTTCCTTTTCTGATCTTGTTTGACGCGAGGCGAACAAGTCACCGACGCACAGGATTTTGGTTGGTAATCAAAGGCAGAAGACCACTTTAGGTCATGGTTTCCTTTCCTTCCTTTTGTTCATTTGGTGACAATTCTGTATTGTTCAGATATTGTCTGGTCCAAAGACCTTTCTGCACATTTCTTCTGGTTTCTTTCGATCTTTGATCAGGAGCTTTCTTTCCTTCCTTTTTTACTTTCTCCCATTCTTTGGTTGGGAATTTTCTTTCTTTTCTTTTCGCTTTCTCCCACTCTTTGATTGGGAATTTCCTTTCCTCTCTTTTTTTTCTTTGGTTGGAAATTTTCCTTCTCTTCTTTTTTGCTTCCGAGGGTAAGGATTGACATTCTCACCCTGGGTCAAGGTTTATGGTGAGTTAGGATTTTGGCTCAAGGCTTGTAGAATGGCTAGACGTGATACATGTCAGGGTTTGGTTTGGTTCAAGGATAAAAAGGGATGCCCCACCTTATTTCCATGACACAAATGCAAAAATGATGATTTGGAAACTTTATGCAAAACTGGTCATGCATGCACCTATGTGGACACTCAAGTGTCAAATTTTTATGGTCATGTGATGCTAGGGCTCAGGATTCATTTCCCCTATTTTAGTCAACCCAACGTTTCCAAAACATGTTCTTTTATCCATTTGTGCATTCATCCGAGTCCATTTTGGGCGTCCGGGAAAATTTTCACAGCGTCCACCCTTCAGGTGTACACACATCTTTTCAAAACCTAGCTATGATCGGCGAATTTTCCTTTCAATCAACAGTCGGAAATCATCTCTTTCAAAAACATGTTGGTTCTTTATCTTCTTTTTCTCCTTACTTGCTCTCTCTTTCCTTTTCTTTTTATTATTTTTATCATGACTTTTGTTTGTTTTATTTTTTGGACGATGTTCCTAAACGAAAAACTCTACACGGTTCCAGAATTTCAAACATCATTGATAATAACGATATAAACACTAAACCAAACAAAAATGTATGCGCTGTACTGTAGATGCAATTGGCTTTGATGTTTTGATGATGATCATGATGATGTGTTGCAATTGATGCAAATGGGCTTTTCAAGATTAAAATTCAAGACAATACTTCAAGATTACAAGTCACAACATCAAGATGATCACTAGAATATTAGAAAGGGAATTCCTAATTAAATTAGCAAAGGTTTGGCCAAGTGATTTAAATTAAAAAGTTTTTCTCAAAGGTTTTACTCTCTGGTAATCGATTACCAGAGGATGTAATCGATTACCAGTGGCCAAATACGTTTTATAACAACTACAAAAATTTGAATTCGAAATTTTAGACTGTGTAATCGATTACACAATTTTGGTAATCGATTACCAGCAGTTAGTAAACGTTTTAATTCAAATTTTAAAAGCTGTAATCGATTACACAATTACTGTAATCGATTACCAGACAGGATTTTCAGAAAAATAATTTCAAGAGTCACAACTTTTCAAAGGCTTTATTCATGACCACCATTGGTCTATATATATGTGACTTAAACACGAAATTGCTCAGAGATTTTTAGAACAACAAAGTGTTTATCCTCTCAAAGAGCAAATTCATTTTATCCTCTTAAGAATTCCTTGGCCAATTCAATTGCAATTCATTAAGGAATTATTTGAGTGCTCAATCTGTAAAATCCATCTCTTTCTAGAGAGATTTGTTCTTCTTCTTCTTCTCATTCTCTAAGGGATTAAGAGACTGTGAGTCTCTTGTTGTAAAGGAATTCTAAACACAAAGGAAGGATTGTCCTTGTGTGTTTAGAACTTGTAAAAGGAATTTACAAGATAGTGGAACTCTCAAGCGGGTTGCTTGGGGACTGGACGTAGGCACAAGGGTGTGGCCGAACCAGTATAAAACTGAGTTTGCATTTTCTCTTCCCTTAATCTCCTTTATTTATTATTGCTTTATATTCATATTCAAATTGTTTCATTTGAATTAATATTTAAGAAGATTGTCATTAAGGGAATTCATAACTTGAGTAAAAAGTGAAATAGATTTTTAATTAGGGGAAACAATTTGGAATATCTTAATTCAACCCCCCCTTCTTAAGATATCTGAGGCCACTTGTCTAACATGTACAAATGACAATCGAAACAACAAAAACAAACATTAGTCTCTCAAGTCAAAAAAATAACATAACATAAAAATGATAAAAGAAATACAAAAGAAATCATGAATCTGGGGGATCTCCCAGTCATGTAGCTCCACTCCCTCCCAAGAAGTCAAGCAAATCGGCCATCTCCTCGTCCTCGTGGGCCTCCTCTCCATCGTCGGGAGCCTCTGGGGGTGCCTCTCCTGCTTGGGCCTCAGGCCAATCCCCGGGCCATGCGACCTCTGCCCTGAACTGGTCTGGAGTAGGGCATGAAAAAGAAGCGAAGCCCTGACTCTGCATGCTGAGGCTCAGCTGGTAAAGACAATCATGGGTCTGTACATGTGCCCGGTGGTTGGCTGCCTGCTGGCGAACCAAATTCCATAAATACTGCTCTATGTCAAACGACCCAGCCTGGCCAGCCTGATGAGGTGGCGGCGCGTCTGCGGCCTGCGGAGCATCCTCCTGAGCCTGTCTTTGGGTGCAGTACTTCTCAATAAAAGCCTGGGTGATGGGTGGCCGAATCACCTTGGTAGGTGCAACGGGGACTCCAAACGACTGGCAGAGTCCTGTGATCAGCGCGGGAAATCCCAGGGCCCTGTTGGACTTATCTGGATCCAAAGGGTGCCTGGTAGGTGCCATACCTGCAAAAATATAGATGGCATCAGCGATTAACTGAGCCACGTGGATGCTCATCCGTGTCAGGATGGCGTACACCAGCTCACACTTCGGCAGGGGGAGGTCGAAATTATGATCGGTGGGCAGGATGTTGCTGAGCAGCAAAGTCATCCATATCTGAGTCAGGGTGGTCATGTTGGTGCGCATGATCCGCACCCGTCTCCCAGCAGCAGTCCGGGCGAAATCTTGCCCTGGTATACATAGCAACTGGGCGATGGCCTCCTCATCGAACCCATCAGACCGGTTCCTCCTCTGGCCATACTCGCACTCCTGGCCCTCTTCCAGCACTAACGGATATCCCAGGAGCTGGCCGATAGCATCTGCATCAAACGGGATCCACTGACCCCTCACCCAGGACCTCATATCACGCACGCCCTCCTCTGTTGGCCAAGCATTGGCATAAAATTCGAGGACTATGTCTGGATCAAATTTGGCCATGGGGGTAACTAGTGATGCCCACCGCCGGCGACCTATCTCCTCCTGGAAATCAGTATACTCGTCGTCCCTGAGCTGGACGCGTCGCTCCCGGAGAAATGACCATCCCTTGATGGCCTCGAAGCGCTGCTGATGTACAGCGCTCCTAAAGCGGTGACTGTCATACTCGGGAGCGGAACTAGTTCCTTCGGCCGCCTTGTCCTTCCTGGATCTCTTTGAGGCAAGTTTCCTCGGGGCCATTTCCTGCGAGAACAAACATTCAGAAGTTAGTTTTACAGGATAATGCTTATCTTAACGCAAAAAATGTCATGCCAACCCCTCTGATCTAGACCAAACTCATATGATCCATTCATGCACACACGCATGTGTAGAAAATACCCTATTATTTACATCAACATTCAAGGATATTCAAAACATTCTAATTACCACACATATATATTTTTTTGGAAAGAATACTTACACGCATGCTCAAGGTATTGTGCCAAAATTACATATGTTCATATCCTAACTATTTTGCTACCACAAACTAACCACACATATTTGAAGTATTTTATTAACATACGAATTTTTGTTGTTCCATTCCTATTTATTTATACATATATGCGCATTGGAGAGCCAATCTCTCGTCACGCACATACTTGCATTTGAAAAGAAACCTTCATGCCATCTACCTACTCCTGAGGGGCAATTCCACATCATATATTCATTTGGGAAGCATTCTCGTGCCATCTTTGGCATGGGCACACACATTTTTTTTTGAAAGACTCCTTATGCTATTTATCCACAAATATACATATTTTGAAATGCATTATTTACTACTCATTCACTTTGTAAGGCATTTTTATGCTATATATATTTACACATATATCTACACATTATTGACAAGCATCCCCCACGTTACTTAGGTGCAAAGTGCCAATCATGTGGGCAGCTCAAATCCTTATAAAAAGGTCCCTATTTTCATGCTTTTCTAAGCCTAAAACCAAGTTTTGGATTCCTAGCCATAAACATGTTTCCTTGCATTAAAGCTTTAAAAAGTTTGGGTTTCTAAGCTTGGGATTACATTTGGGCACCTATTTTGATTTTCCCATGCCGTCTCCACATACATAAAACAGCCCCACCATCCCAATTTTTGCAAAATCATGTTCATATACCATTGGGGCATTTCATCGAGCACTTGGTGGGCGCACGTTTAGACAAAAATTGCAAGAGAATGGGAGCAATGTGGCATGCCCCATTGTTTCAGAATACAACCTAGGCCTAAGGCCTTTTCATTCAAATCCTCAATTCAAGAAAACAAGCACCAAAGCAAACCAACACTGCCTTACAAATATAAGCATGTTCTCACAATTCGAGGCACCAAAAGATGAAGAAAGCACATCAATGGAAAGCAAAAACATCAAGGATGGAACACTTACTTGTTGGAGTGAATTGAAATACCAAAAACGAAAGCAAAATGCGATCAAAAGGCTTAGGGGAGCAAGAAACCGCAAGCCTTCGTGTTCTCTCTTTCTTGAATGGAGGGGGGGAAGTTTTTGGATGCAAAAACGCCCCCCTCCTTCGTTTTTAATATTTTGAGTGCAGGGGTTGCTCGCCCAGGCGAGCTAACCTGCTCTTTTTTTTTTTTAGGGGAATATTAACCATGTCCCCTCCTCCCTTATGGGTTAGCGTTTTGCCTAACTTGAACCTACTTAAGTTAGAATTAGGTGCTGATTATTTATTTAAAACAAACAATAGTAAAAGAAACTGCAAACGCAAAGGATACTGGGCTGTCTTGCAGCGACGTCCTCTGCTTGTTTAGCGCCGGGAAGGGGCAACGATCAGTTGGTCGTGACCCTAGCCCTACTTGCATCCGTCCCTATGTACATGCAAGTAAGAAACAACAAGGTGTGGCAAATCTTGACCGTGTCATTGTCTTACCTTGATTGGTTTCTGCTGTTCTAGCTTTGTCTCTACCCCAGAAGGTAGCTCAAGATGATCCTGCCCCTGTTTTACCACAACAATATGCATGCGTATGCGTATGCATGAATGTTTTCAAACGCAGCAAATTTTAGTGAAATTTGGTCTAGGTTTAATTTTAATTAAGCGCTTGGGGCATCCCATGAACTGAGCGGAAGGGCTCAGGTGATCACAAATTAACGCAAGGTTTGAAACCAACGTGAGGACTAAAGCCTCGAACCCACGTTCACTTCTTTAAAAGATTGTAACGCGAGATACAGTAGACGGGGAATCCCTGGGGGAAATCCAGAAAACACATAAAGATAAAGAACATGCAACAACATCCTTAATTGCCCCAGATTCTAAGCATAATATCGCTTGACAACATCAGAATTCACGGGTGAAGGTAGCTCTTCGCCATCCATGTTGGTAAGCACCAGGGCTCCTCCGGAAAAAGCCCTCTTCACAACAAAAGGCCCTTCGTAGTTTGGGGCCCATTTTCCTCGATTGTCCTTGACAGCATGGGACATTTTCTTTAGCACAAGGTCTCCCTCATGGAACTTGCGCAAGCGTACCTTCTTGTCAAACGCATTCTTCATTCTTTGCTGGTACAAGCGCCCATGACTCATGGCCGTTAAGCGCTTACCCTCAATGAGGTTGAGCTGGTCATAGCGCGTTTGAGCCCACTCTGATTCCTTTAATCCGGATTCTGCCAAGATCCTTAATGACAGGACTTCTACCTCAAACGGTAGCACAGCCTCCATCCCATATACCAATGAGAATGGCGTTGCCCCAATTGACGTTCGTACTGAAGTTCGGTAACCGTGTAACGCGAATGGGAGCATTTCGTGCCAATCTCTGTATGACACGGTCTTCTTTTGGATAATCTTTTTGATATTTTTATTGGCCGCTTCCACGGCTCCATTCATCATTGGTCGGTAGGGCGTGGAATTGTGATGCTGGATTTTAAACTCCTCGCACATTTCCCCCATCATCTTGTTATTCAGGTTGGTGTCGTTGTCCGTGATAATCTTCCTTGGCAAACCATATCGGCAGATGATCTCTTTCTTAATGAACCTGACCACCACACCCCTCGTGACATTGGTATAGGAGGCCGCCTCGACCCACTTGGTAAAATAATCTATCGCTACGAGGATGAAGCGATGACCATTCGAGGCCTTGGGCTCAATGGCCCCAATGACATCTATCCCCCACATGGAGAAAGGCCAAGGGGCGGACATGACATTCAGAGGATGCGGCGGAGCATTGACATTGTCTGCGAACGCTTGACATTTGTGGCATTTCCTTACATGGACACAACAATCACTTTCCATGGTAAGCCAGTAATAACCTGCTCTTAGGATCTTTCTGGCCATAGCATGCTCGTTGGCGTGCGTTCCAAACGAGCCCTCATGGACTTCCTCGATCATGTGATTTGCCTCCTTGGCATCCACGCACCGCAGGAGTGTCATGTCGTGGTTTCTCTTATATAGTATGCTTCCGCTCATGAAGAAACCGGCCGCCAATCTTCTCAATGTCCTCTTATCATTGTCGGCAATCTCTGGCGGGTATTCTTTGCTTACGACATATCGCTTGATGTCGAAATACCAAGGCTTACCGTCCCGTTCCTCTTCTACTTGGCAACAATGCGCAGGTTTGCCACGACACCAAAATTCAATGTATGGTAGATCCCCGTGCGGCGTTAGCTGGAACATAGACGCCAAAGTAGCAAGCGCATCCGCCATTTGATTTTCCTCACGGGGAACATGATGGAAGGAGATCTCATTTGAAGGTCTTAGCCAATTCCTTGATATAGGCTTTGTAGGGTATCAGCTTGGGATCTCTAGTTTCCCATTCCCCTCTCAGCTGATGGATTACCAACGCTGAGTCGCCGTACACCTTGAGTAGTTTGACATTGGAGTCAATCGCTGCCTGGACGGCCAGGGCACATGCTTCATATTCGGCCATGTTGTTGGTGCAGTCGAATCCTAGCCTGGCCGTGAAAGGTACACATTGATTGTCCGGAGAGACCAATACTGCCCCAACGCCATGGCCTAGAATGTTTGACGCTCCGTCAAACCATACGGTCCATTTGTCCCGATCTTCGTCCAATTTTTCCTCAAACAAGGCCATGATGTCCTCATCCGGGAATTCAGGATGCATGGGCTGATAGTCGTTAAGAGGCTGCTAAGCCAAATAATCTGCTAAGGCGCTTCCTTTTATCGCCTTTTGGGTGACGTAAACTATATCAAACTCGGATAGCAGGACTTGCCACCGGGCAATTCGTCCCGTGAGAGCTGGCTTTTCAAAGATGTACTTAACCGGGTCCATCTTGGATATCAACCAGGTAGTATGGCTCAGCATGTACTGCCTTAGGCGATGGGATGCCTATACCAAAGCACAACACGTTCTTTCAAGCAAGGAGTAATTCATTTCACAGGTCGTGAACTTCTTGCTTAGGTAGTAAACAACGCGCTCTTTCTTTCCAGATTCGTCATGTTGCCCCAACATACACCCCATTGACTCGTCCAAGATTGTCATGTACAAGATAAGAGGCCTTCCAGGTACTGGTGGCATAAGCACAGGGGGATTCATAAGACATTTCTTGATCCTTCCAAAAGCCTCTTGGCAACCCTCATTCCAGCGATCGGTTTGGTTTTTGCGTAAGAGCTTGAACAACGGCTCACAAATGGCGGTGAGCTGCGATATGAATCTGGCAATATAATTCAAGCGTCCCAGGAAACCTCGGACTTGCCTCTCAGTACGGGGTTCCGACATCTCAAGGATGGCCTTCACCTTTTCGGGGTCTACCTCTATCCCTTTCTGGCTTACGATGAAACCAAGCAATTTCCCTGATTTGACCCCAAAGGTACACTTGGCGGGGTTCAACCTTAATTGATATTTCTTAAGCCTTTCGAACAACTTCCGCAGATTGACAAGGTGTTCTTCCTCGGATTTAGATTTAGCAATTATGTCATCCACGTAGACCTCGATCTCTTGATGCATCATATCATGGAACAAAGCTACCATGGCCCGTTGATAAGTTGCCCCGGCATTCTTGAATCCAAAGGACATCACCTTGTAACAGAATGTCCCCCACAGGGTGACGAAGGTAGTCTTTTCCATATCCTCTGGCGCCATCTTTATCTGATTGTAACCGGAGAAACCGTCCATGAAGGAAAATAAAGCGAAATTGGCCGTATTATCTACAAGGATATCGATGTGTGGCAAAGGAAAATTGTCCTTGGGACTGGCCCGATTCAGGTCCCGATAATCCACACACATTCATACTTTCCCATCCTTCTTAGGGACCGGTACAATGTTGGCAACCCATTCTGGGTACCGAGCGACGGCTAGAAAACCAACGTCAAATTGCTTCTTCACTTCTTCTTTTATCTTCAAGGATGTTTCGGGCTTCATCCTTCTCAGTTTCTGCTTTACCGGGGAACACTCGGGATTTAGAGGTAATCGGTGCTGTACAATGTCAGAACTCAAACCGGGCATATCTTGGTATGACCAAGCAAAGATGTCTTGGTAGTCTCTTAGCAGGATTATTAATTCTTCACGGATAGGTGCGGTAATACCTGTGCCTATCTTTACTTCCCTTTTTCCACTGCCAATTCCCAAGTCTACTAGTTCTGTTTCTTCTTGATGAGGCCCCATTTCTTGGTCCTCATGGGCGACCATCCTTTCTAATTCCGGGGGAAGTCTCACATCCTCGTTCCCTTCATCTCCCGTTTGATTCGTTTCTTGCTCGAAGTTGATAGGCGGGTCCCAGGTATTAGTACCTTCGAGGGACTCGTCATCGGATCTGCCGTTTTAAAAAAGTAAAGAAGTAAACATGCAAATGGATGAGAATGGGTAGAGACGTAGGAATAGATGAAGAAAGATCCTTGTATTATAAATTCAAAACAAAAGACACAAAGCCTTAACAAAAGAAAAACTCTAAAGCCTAGGCCCAACTATAGAGTTTTTTAAAACCGTAAAGGTTTACACTATGCTCGTTGCGTAAATGTCGGGGCATTCCTCCACTCGCCAATTTCCCAGCTGGAAATCAGGAAGGCATGGTCGTACCAAATCCAATGTACTCGGAACATCATCTTCGTATATCGCGACCACTTGACCTTCGTCCCCCAGACCCGCGCTTATAAAGCTCCTACTTATGTGGCAGGGCGGGCTTCCTTCACCTTCTTGTCTCAACCGCGAGCTTTGACTACCGCTCTTCCTTCCCGCGATGCTTCTCTTTATATCTGCCTAAGTGGGCTTATAGCCTAACCCATACTTCCCACGATTTCCTTTGGCATTTATCAGGTTAGTTATGCCGTCGTTGTCTTTGCCTAAACCCATTCCGGGTTCGTAACCGTTCCCCAACATAACTTGGGCCATCATTACTGCTGCATCGGACAGGCAAGCTTGCCCTGAGAAGGAGTCCACGGAGGAAATGCTTACCACCTCAAAAGATTGGAAAGCGGTTTCTAATGACTCCTCTGCGGCCTCCACATAAGGCATAGAGGATGGGCAGCTCACCAAGATGTCTTCCTCACCTGATACGATGACCAGATGCCCTTCCACTACGAATTTCAACTTTTGGTGGAGTGTAGAGGGAACAACTCCCACTGACTGGATCCACGGATGCCCCAACAGACAGCTGTAGGGGGGGTTAATATCCATTATTTGGAAGGTAACTTGACAGGTGTGAGGGCCTATCTGTACTGGGAGATCGATCTCTCCCCTAACCTTTAGGCGGGTGCCGTCGAAGGCACGAACCCCCATTGAACTCAGCTTTAGGTTGGAAGCATTGAATGGTAATTTCTCCAAAGTGCTCTTAGGCATCACGTTTAAACTGGAACCATTATCGATGAGCACTTTGGCTACGATATGGTCCATACACTTGACTGATACGTGCAAAGCTTTATTATGCCCTCTCCCCTCGGCGGGGATTTCTTCTTCGGCGAAGGCGAGATAGTTGTTGGCAGTGATATTGTTGACCAGCCCTCCGAAACCTTCTACCGAGATGTCTTGGGCCACGTGGGCCTCGTTCAGAACTTTTACTAGCAGAGCCCGATGAGGCTCGGAGCTCATGAGTAACTCCAACAGCGAGACCCTGGCCGGGGTTTTGTTGAGCTGTTCGATAACCTTGAATTCGCTCTGCTGAATTATACGGAGGAACTCCCTGGCTTCCTCTAGGGACACCTCCCTTTTACCATCCTTTTTCTCCGGAAGACCTTTCGCCGGAATATCTTTATTCGAAGCGAGGGGTGCTTCGTCATCTTGTTCCTCCATCACTTTTCCTTTCCCCTTGACGTTCGCGGGTTGGACTAGTAGGTCTGGAGGCGCAAACACGCGACCGCTACGGGTCACACCACTCAGTCCCGTGATATTTGTTACCTTAGCCGACAACGAGCTGACGTCGGTGGCTTCTTCTTCCTTCCCCCTCGGAGGTGTATATCTCCATGGGACTGTGTGGCTATTTTGGTATGGGAAAGGAACAGGTTTAGCTGCCAATGGGTGAAATGGCTTTTGCGAAGCTGTGCCCTTGGTGAAGTATATCACCAAGGGTTTGGGCTTCGCGACACTGCTCCCATTCGTGGACTGCATGCATATGTGCTGCTCCTCTCTTCCTTCATTGCTAACTTCCAGTCGACCTTGATCTATCATCCGCTGTAACAATTCCTCTACTCCCAAACACGTTTCCATGTGATGCAGCTCGTCGGAATGTAGCAAACAGGAATCCTCCTTACGCCCACTATGGGGAATCACACCTCCCTTTTGTAGGGCCTCAAAGATAAACCTCCTAGGGGTTGCCACATCCCTTAAAGGTTTAGACCCGCGCGGCCTATCGGACTCAACGGCGTTAACCGCTCCCCCTCCATGATTGGCGAGCGGGTTGGTTTTCACATTGGGCCGATCCTCTTGGAAAGTCAGCCATCCAGCATCTATCAAATGTTGGACCTTGTGTTTAAAGGCCAAGCATTTTTCAATGGAATGCCCCGGGGCACCCCCATGGTACTTGCAAGTTGCGTTAGGGTCATACCACTTTGGGAAAGGGGGTTGGAGGACCTTTCCGGGAGTTACCACGGCCAAATGGTTGGCGATGAGGGACGGCAAGAGGTCTTCATACGTCATTGGGAGTGGGGTGAATTCTTGAAATGGCCTCGGAGGGAAGTTCCTTATTGCGTTGGAATTGCCGGCTGGGCGAGTTGTGTTCGGAGTTGGAACTTGGGGAGCTTCCCTCTGGGTAGGTGCCTTAGGCTGCACAGGTGCTGAACTAGAGGCGTTTCCGGTGTGAGTCGAGAAGCTCGGGTGATGTTGCGCGTACTGATGGATACCATGAGGTGTCTGTGGGGGTTTGACCCACGCGGGCGTTGAAGAGACGGCGTGGGCATCTCCTTCCTTCCTTTTTGCCCCCGTCGTCCCGATTCTTTTGGCATTCGCACTCGTGGAGGAAACGTAATCGAACTTTCCGCTTTTCAACCCTACCTCGATTCTTTCCCCGACGAACACTAGGTCCGCGAAGCTGGACGGCATGTAACCTACTAGCTTCTCATAGTAGAACACTGGCAGAGTGTCTACCATCATGGTGATCATCTCTCTCTCAACCATGGGAGGAGCCACTTGTGCTGCCAGGTCTCTCCACCGCTGTGCGTATTCTTTGAAGGTTTCGCCCTCTTTCTTGAACATATTCTGCAGTTGAGTGCGATCGGGAGCCATATCGGAATTATACTGATATTGCCTTAGGAAGGCAGTAATCAGATCCTTCCAAGTACGGATACGGGAAGCTTCCAAATTAGTGTACCAAACTACCGCGGCTTCAGCCAATCTATCATGAAAAAAGTGTATTAATAGCTTCTCATCCTTAGAGTGTGCGCCCATCTTGCGACAGTACATCTTGAGATGGTTCTTGGGACAAGTCGTCCCTTTATACTTGTCGAAGTCCGGTACTTTGAACTTCGGGGGGATAACAACATCGGGTACTAAGCAAAGATCCGTCATGTCTGCGAACGGATAGTCCCCAAATCCTTCCACGGCTCTCAATCTCTCCTCGAGGAGATCAAGCTTCCTCCTTTCTTCAGTTGCTGGGGGCGGTCCTTCCATGGACAAAACTATTGGTTGTGTCGTGATGTTGGGCTGAGGCAACGTGCTGGGTGCCGGCCCTTCGGGGATCGGGGGATAGAACTCGACATCCCTTCGAGCATAGTCTTGAGGGTCTTCGTGGACCTCGTCGGGCTGTTGAGGAGGCTCTCTTTCAAGGACGGGAGAAGCAATATGGCCCGCATCGTCTTGCAGGACGGGTGGTGAGTAGTTGGGCGGCAATCCATAAGGGTAAGCCGCTCGGTTGTATCCCAGATGAGGGTTGCCGTCGTGCCCCAGTGTGTTCCTTCCCCGTCCTACTACGTTTGAGGGAGGATGGCGTGCGATTGCCAAGAGAGTTGGGTCTGCTTCGGCAGCCGAACTGACAGCAGCAGCGGTGGCCACATTTTTCTCCATGAGCTGCCTCATTCCTAACATGGCCTCCATCATGGAAGCCATTTGTTCTTTCAGAGCCGACATGTCGGCTTTCATCTGTTCCTGTGTCTCCTCTTGATCACCCATCATTCTAGATTTGGATCTGGTGCGATAGGGATGCCTTGTGGCGTGTTTAGTTATTGTGTTTTTCCCTAAAAAACCAAACGTGAGGAGTGGGTAAAGAAAGAAAGAATGCATGCTAGAGATAAAATGCAGGAGTGATTTGATTCGCACAAGCTTTTTGGAGTAGAAACATGGGACCAACTCATTTTATTTCAGAAAGTCGTATCTAGTCAAGGTCTGAGAGACCATACAAGTTTCCTAGCGATTTCTAATTATATGGGTCATTAAGTCTATCATATGCTGACAATAGCCGAGAAGCCCATGAATTTCTTCGGGGGCGGAGTAGGTGTCCGCCATTGCCATGGCCTTGGCTAACAATCGGGGAAGTTCTTGACTCCCGTTCAAGGTAAGAGCAAACCGATCCATCCACATGGTTGCCTCTTGGTGTAAAGAGTCGATCACCCTTCCTCTAGCCTCTTTTTCCGCGTATACTTGGGCATACTCGTCCGCGACCCTATGCTCGTGGGCCGCGGCTAGACCTAACTCTTCTTGGTACTTGGCGATGATAGCTAGCATGTTGGTCTCCGTCTTGCATAAACGCTGAGACAAGCTCCTTTTGGACCTTGAACAGGCAACTAACTCCTCTTTCAAGACCATGCTATGTGCTCGCGACTGGTCCCTCTCTTCCCTTCGCAGCTTGAGTTCATTGTTGCTACCCCACAGAGCTCCGCGAAATTTGTTACGACCATACTCTTCCTTGCGAGCCCTCTTGGTCTCTTGTTCAAGGGCTCTTGCGGTAGTTGCATTCTCTTCCCGTAATCCGGCACATTCCTTCCGGATGTGTGTAGCGGCTAATTTGAACCTCTCCTTGGCAAGTTTCATCTTTCCTAACTCGCTTTTGAGAGCTTGGACTTCTTCGTCCTCTTCCGGTGCTTCGAAACTTTCTTCGCTGACGACTTTTAACTTGGCGAGCCAATCTAGACCTCGTATATGAACATTCAGCCATTCATGGTAACCACCAATGATGCCATTACGGATGCCCCTAAGTTCTTGATCTTTCCTTAATGGACTTCTCCATGCCCAGTGGACTCTTTGTATCGCCTTGAGACTTTGCGCGCCTAGATTCCTCGCAAGGAAAGGCGAGAGACTTTCTTCGGTTGGCGCTCCCCTCATGGGGTACCCTAGTTGTCTTATGGCGAGTGCGGGATTATAATTAATACACCCCCTAGTCCCTATCAATGGAATATTAGGGTAGTCCCCACACGAGAAAAGAACTCCTTCCTTGCCTTCTTTCCAACGAGGAAACCAATTGATCGCGCTGCCCCCTATCCCAGCCAAATGTTGATCCCAATCGACTCTTCCTTTTTCGGTGCATGAGCGATAACTTTGAAGCGGACACGGGTGTCTCGTGTCTAGCGGGAACAGGTGTGAAACCAACCAAACACAGAGAGCGGGCAAGCAACAGATGATCCGTGCGCTACTCTTCTCGCACCTTCGGTCAAATGTGTCAAATAAATCTGCCAAGACAGCTACCACCGGGCTTTCCTTGCTATGGTGGTATGCAAGGAAAGCGTCGATGGCGGCTAGGTCCACCAAACCATCTACGTTAGGAAAGAGGACGACCCCAAAGATTAGCAATGCTAACACATCCATAAACGGGACCCACTCTTCTTGATTTGCCATATCCCTCGCCTTGTCTTCTAGGTACTTCCGTGGTAGGCCCGCTATGCCGTTTCGAGTTTGTTTTACACGGTCCAAACCTCTTGCTGAATCTTTGACCACAGTTGCAATTCTGCTCAAAGAGGGGATACACCCGGAGAAAAGATATGGTTTTCTTCCCCCGAGAGGACATCCTAGAATCTCCTCAAATTCTTCAATGGTCGGTACCAATTGGAAGTCTCCGAACGTGAAGCATCTCAAAGGCTGGTCGTAGTATTGGGTGAGTGACACAATGGCCTCTATGGATATCTCTGCTATGGTCAAATCTAAGATCTTTCCGTAAGTCTTGCGGAAGGCTTGCATTTGGAGAGGTTCCATCAACCGTCCTAATTCCTTGATGCTGGTGGTATCTAGGCCTTTAACCTTGACTTGGTAAAACCTCTTGCCAGTTGGATTTGTCCCCATGCTTACTAAAGTGAGACAAAAAGCTGGTGCAAATCAAAACTCCGATATCTCATGGGTGGAATGGATGAATGCATGAAGGAATGCATATGACACAGATGCAATTTAGGAACGCGGGGGCCCGAGGAATTGTCTCCTTCTTAGATACAATGTCTAGGGGTAGCAATGTGCCCCAACGTATGTATTTAAGGAGGTGACACGAACCCTCCGTTGGTTTGTTTACAGAGGGGATCAAGACGGAACCTGCGTGTGATGCATATGCGAAAGGCGCAACATAGTATGACAATATTCACAAAATATAAGCAAAAGGGTATATGATACTTATGCATGGCAGTGTGAAAGATGGCACGCAGCGTGTTTACTCCGTGCCCCTATTTAAGGGACCTATAAGGGAGAGAGCTAACTAGGCTTTTAGTGATAACCCCCAAGGTGGTCATATCTCTCTTGATGGTCTCTAGAGGTATCATCCCCTTTGAAGAACATATTGCAGCAGTAGGGACTACAAGCAACAATAAGTTTTCAAAGAGAAAAGCTCTAGATGAGGGTTCACTGTAATTAAGCAAGTCGGAAACCTAGCATGATCACAGATTCACCTCCACTCCTTATGTTCCCATGAACCCGGGTATAGGGCCCTTTTTCAACTCACAGTGTGTGCAAATAGTGTTGGTGTTTGTGTGCATCAAATGAATAAGTATTTACCTCATGCATACATTTTAAAACGCACTAAAAGCAACAAAGAGTTTATATACACAAGAACATAAAAAATAAAGGGAAACCAACAAAGGAGAAAGTCATGATAAAACATTTGCACAAGATTAAATGGCCTAACTCTCAAAAAAACAGTCCCCAGTGGAGTCGCCAACTGTCGCAACCTACCCTTCGGCGGGAGGGCGACGCGTGACTCGCGGGATGCGTGTTCCACGAAAGGAATACGCGCGAAGTCGCCACCAACGTTTATTTGAGGAAAACGTCAGAAAAACCGGAAAAGACGCGATCTACGAACTTTTAAGTGAAAGGCTCGGGAGTTGTATTTACGCACGGGGAAGGTATTAGCACCCCACACGTCCGTCACGAGGGACGGCAGGATTTAATCGAATGTGCAAACATGACTTTGATTTTTACGTTCCCTTTTATGTCTTTATATCCTTTATACCCTTTTTATATTTTTTCTCTTTTTGTGGTCGACAAGGGTGTTTCCCTTTGCTCCTACGTATTCCTCAATTGCGATGAGGAAATCAGACCTACGTAGTTCTTTCTTATGCGTGAATCAAGTGATTCTTTTTTACTTGAAAGGTGATCATTTTAAGGCGTTGGACCTTAAAAATGATCCATTTTACTTAGTAAGAAATTGAAATGATAAACTTTCAAAAACCTATTTTTGTGGATGAGTTTGACTAGGCGAGTTGATTTTAGCCTTAGTTTCACTTTAGTTATTAGTCAATTCGATTAAGAATGAGAAATCCCAAAGAGAAAACGTCCAATTGATTTTTCGCTTTATTTTACTAAAGGGTATTTTTTTATTTTTTATTATTATATTATTATTTACCTTTTTTTTTGGTTTCCAACGTGGTTGCGGCACGACCGATCGGTCGGAATTCATTTCAACCAAAGTTAACGGATAATACAATTCAAACGATCGGTGGAAATTTATTTTATTTTTAGGTTAAGCGAGAAATGACTTAAATAAAATGGCTTAAGCACGTCAAAAGGGGGTATAAAAAGTAAATGAAACGAGAATAAAAATACATGAAACCAAATGTGGACCACCACGGGTACATAGAATGAATTGAAAAGCTTGGTTTAAGGTACTTACTCGTTGAAGACTGAAGAACGATGAAGAACGAATGAAGAACGTCGAAGAACAGTCGAAAACCTTCGCGAAATCACTCACGGAAACGTTACGGAAACATTACGGAAGCGCCTCGGCTTGGATTTTCTTCACAGAAACAATTTTCCTAAGCAAATTCGAAAGACAAAGAAGTGCCTAAGGGGCTGAACCCTTTTCTACTTCACTTCTCCCCCTATTTATAGAAAATTAGGGGAGAAGCTTGCCACCCAGCTCGCCCAGGCGAGCAGGGTTGCTTCCTCCAGAAGTAACAGCCTTCTGGAGGAATCTTCTGGAGGGCCCAAGTGGGCCTGGTTGCTATTTGCACCCCCATTTTTACTAAACACACCCCCCTGCCTTTTTTTTGGTGATTCTTTTTTCGTAAAGTTACGGAAACTTACGAATTTCGTAACGATACTTGTTTTCTTTCCGTAATGTTACGGAACCTTGCGGATTACATAATCATCCCCTTTTTGACTTACGGAATGTTACGGAACCTCACTAATTGTGCAACGATGCTTCCTTTTGATTTCCGGTGTGTCACGGAACCTTATGGATTGTGCATCAATACTTTCTTTTGATTTCCGGCATATCCCGAAACTTCACAAATTGCCTAATGAAGGGTGCCAAGCACCTCACAAGGACCAAACAAAAGTTGCATGCCACCAAGCAAAGGTCCCCGGACGAAATTAGGGTGTGACACTCGGTTAATCAAAAAGGGGTAAATAAGCTCCAATCGAACATTTTACTTTGAAAGTTCTTGAAATTCTGATACCAGGGGACAGATGTCGTACCGGATGTCACGACATCACGCTTCAGAACATGCAGATTATATGTGTCCGTATGAACAGATTAAACAAGTAAATAACACAAGAGAATTGTTAACCCAGTTCGGTGCAACCTCACCTACATCTGGGGGCTACCAAGCCAGGGAGGAAATCCACTCTCAATAGTGTTAGTTCAAGGTCTAACAGCCCCTGTTTACAACCTTCTCACCTAACCACTACCCGTGCGATCTCTACCTAAGAGCCACTCTTAGATATGAGAACCTCCGCTCACTCCCTCTCACTCACACTCCCGTGTTTACAATTAAGTCAAAGACACACCAGAGATCAACTCTGAACAAAAGAGATCAACTCTACACACTAGAGATCAACTCTAGACACAAGAGATCAACTCTACACACATAGGTCCAACACTTGATGCTAGGGTACCATCAAGGTGGCTCACAAAAGACTCAAGTCCCAAAAACTCACAAACTAACTCTTCAATCCCGGACTTGGTACAGAACTCGTGCAGCCTCCATGATTATATAGCAATTTGCGTTTCTGGGCTGCAACGGCTTGTGCTGGAGGAGATCTATCTTCTTCTGCAAAAAATCTGCAGTTAGAGAACTAAAAGATAACTTTTGATCTTTTAGTTTGAATCTTTAATCTTTAATCTTTAATCCCTGAACGAACTCTTCTACTTTGAAATTCGAACTTTAATGATATTTTAATTCGTTCCTAAAGATAGATCTTCTAATCTCTTGCTAACTGCACAATAATCTGTTAAAGATATAACAGATTTATATGTCCAGTATTTTCGGGCCGGATGTCAGGACATCGTGTCCGACATCGTGGATCCTGCAGCTTCACTTCTGCACTTGACTTTTATCTTGCATTGTACAGCAATTCCAGTATTCTCGGGCAGGATGTCAGGACATTGTATCCGACATCGTGGATCCTGCAACTTCAATTCTGCACTTGACTTTTATCTTGCATTGTACAGCAATTCCAGTATTCTCGGGCAGGATGTCAGGACATTGTATCCGACATCGTGGATCCTGCAACTTCAATTCTTCATTTGACATTTTATCTTGCCTTGTGCATTGTGCAGCCCGATCTCATTCCTTGATATAACGTTGGACATCATGTGCAGCAACTCCAGCTTTCCTTCATTGTCTAAGTGCTTATGTTTTAACAAAATCTTAGCCAATCTTTTAAAGCTCAGTAGAGCTAAACACTAACAGTTCTTTTGAATGAGTTGATAAATAAGTGAAACTAAGGCTAAAATCAACTCACAAACCAAGTTTTGTCCGCGAAAAGGTCATTTGAAACCATTTTAAGGTTCGACGCCTTAAATGGTCCTCTTTGCTTTTATTGGTTAAAATGGACTGTTCAAAAGTATAAAATCAACACACCGCATAACTTTCTTGCTTTCTTAGAACTCCGAAGGTCTGAGTTCCTCATCGCAATTGAGGATACGTAGGAGCAAAAGCCCCACTTTTGTTGACCCCAAAAAATAAAAAACGTAAAAAAAGGGAAGATCAAATAAAAATGAAAGTCATGATTCTGCACATTTTGTTTAAGGCTGTCGTCCCTTGTGACGGATGGGTAGGGTGCTAATACCTTCCACGTGCGTAAAAACAACTCTCAAACCTTTCATACTTAAAGTTTGTAGACCCGCTTTTGGTTTTTCTAACATTTTCCTCAAATAAACATTGGTGGCGACTCTGTGCATTTTCCTCCCTTGGAAGACGCTCCCGTGAGTCTCGCGTCACCCTCCCGCCGAAGGGTAGGTTGCAACAGTTGGTTTCTAAATAGGAAACCTACACTTTCTCTGTAACACTGAGCATCAACACTTTTCTCAAGATAACACTAGTCGGGTTATTGTACAATTCACAGCTTACAACACAAGTAATGTCATATCAAGTGTTAACCACACACTTATTCACAACCAAAACTCATTCACAATTTCACATCTCATAATATCACAATCCATCATCACATGTTTACACATATCTCACAAATTAACACATGTTCAACTTTGCACTTATACTCAATCTCAATAACAATACTATAATCTCAAAGCAACATGTTATTCCATAATTCATCACATATTTCATCCATAGACACTGCCCATGAATTATACAATACCCATGACCTCACACTCATGTTTTAAACACGTTCAACACATTGCGCTACAATTTAACACTGATTTCTAAATAGGAAACCTACACTTCCTCTTAACACTATGTATAAACATTTTATCAAAATCAACACTGGTCGGGTTATTTATAATTCACAGCTCACAACATAATTATTCTCACATAAGTGTTAGACACACACACTTATTCACAACCAAATATCATGTCCATAATTTAACATCTCATAACGTCACAATCAATCATCTCATGTTTATATGTATCTCGCAAATTGACACATTCCACTTTGTACTACTCGATCTCCATAATAATATTATAATGTCATTATAATAATTTATTACACCTCATAACTCATATACACATCACACACTAATCATATTTTCATGACACAAAACACACACACACACACACACACACATATATATAGCAAACCAAGCTACATTATTTTTAATCAAGAGAGATTTTATAACAATTAATTTAATATTACATCAAAAGAAATTACCACTAGGCATTAACCTTACAACTTTCTTTAATTTAGGATTTTAGTATTACAAAATTCAAAGTTATAATTAGAACAATATAATAATTCGTATAAAATACATCATTGAATAATATTCTTTAGAATATAATTCACGTTAATAAAAAGAGCTCAATTTTTTTAAGGGTTCACACTCAACACAAGAACACATCAATTTCACAACAATTTCTCATTGGGACATCAACTGGTTCATCAAACATATATAATTCACAGTTATAATTATAAGGATAAAATAAAAAATTGCGGAAACACCCCAAAACATATTCTAATTGATACTCTAAGGATCTCTACACATGTTCTCTCTAATCCCCAATTGTGAATAACTCATCCCTTACCTCGATGTAGTTGCTCAAGCATTCTCTATTATCAATTGTGATGTTTCAGGTGCTCTCTATAGCTCCTCCTCCGGTTGCTCTATTAGGGTTCCCTAACATTAGAGAGAAGGAGAAGGGATTGAAGCCTTCATTCCACTGTCTTTGTGCAATTCCATTTTCTCCATACACAGATATTATTTTGCAAATCCCGACGGTAAAGACGTGCGAATTTGAATTGCAAACCACATATAACAACTGCATGACAATCCAACGGTTAACGAATCTGGGAATGTAGTTTTACTAAGACAGTTTTGGGTTTCGGCGGGGGAAAGAAAAAGTTACGATAAAAAGGGATTTTCTCTTTGCTCCGACATCTTTTCGTAATTCCCAATGGTGAGAATGTTCCGAAATGCGTTCGAACCATGGTGCTCAAATTTCACGACGATCCAACGGTGAATGAGTCTAAGA
Organism: Glycine max; assembly: GCF_000004515.6. Lineage (NCBI taxonomy): Eukaryota > Viridiplantae > Streptophyta > Magnoliopsida > Fabales > Fabaceae > Glycine > Glycine max. The sequence goes on along the minus strand of NC_016091.4, from coordinate 21,089,119 downwards.
TCGTCATTTTTCTAAGATAGGTTTGGTGGTATGCGGGAAAAAGAGAGGGTTTTGGGAGGAGGAGAGGGGAAAACGAAATTGAGAGAAAGAGAAGGCATCGTCAGTGTGAAAACTGACCTAACACGTCTCTGCTTATAGCTAGAGTACTTACAACTTATCGTTTACTCTATTTATTTATTTTTATTATTTTATAAAAATAAACTCTATTTTATTTTCTATCAAATGAATAAATAAAATACCCTTTTTATTTTCTCTCAAACTATTATTTTAATTAATAAAGTTATTTCTCCTTATTTATTTAATTATAAAAACTTCATCATTTTTCTAAAACTCTGTTGTTTACATATAACAATCATTTTTAAATTAGTTTACAAAAAATGGGATGTTACATGATGGACGTGCCAAATTGTGCCATATACGGGTATTTTTTCCTTTTGAATATTTAACCAGAAATGATTAAAGTAGACTTAAGCAAAAATGATAAAAACTATTTTTGCTAAAGTTGGTAAATCTTATCCTAATATTAATTCTAGATTAGTGTGTTAACTTCCTAAGTTAGTGTGCTAACCTCCCATCAGATATATGTACTCAGAGTGAACCTTGCATAGAGTCCACTCACATAGAGACAAATTACCTTGTGACTCAATGCACAATGTAATTCTTGCACTTATGGAAATCTAGCTTAGACAATTTCTATTTCTCGCCCAAGCTTTAGTAAACCAATGACACACACACACACATACATAGTACAAAATTCGATTATTAAAAACATATAACCGATGAAATTAAATTCATACATGAATGGATGACACAACACAGAGTTTTCTCTATCAGCATGAGTTGTAATTTTTCTAGGTGTTACAACTCTAACTTATTTTAATTATTCTACGTCATATAATCAAGCACTTTAATTAGTCACCAACTAATTAAACTAAAATTCTATTTTAAACTAGTTGTATAGTCATTTAGGAAAATGTCCTCCACTTTAAACTAATTAAATGTTAATTATCCCCACTTAATTTCTAACTTACTCACACTAATTACTAATTTTCTTCTTTCAAGCTTCTAATTTCTATTTCCAGACCAAAATCCAATCATTAACATCTAAGCCATTAATGAGTTTACCATTATTGACTAGAGAATTTTCTTTAAACTATCCTTATTCTCTCTAGACTTTAGCTTAAAAACTTAAGAGTTTAACCATGCTTAGGTATCCTACGATAATATCTAATTTTCTACCATTTCAATAGTTTAAAAACACCTACTCAATCACACAACAAAGAAATAGCACTGCCTACCACATACAAATGAAAAATTGGGATGTTACATTAGCTGTGTCAGCAAATATTCTGATTATATTGGCTAGTAGAAGAAATAATGAAGAGCAAAGGAATTGAAAACCCAAACTATTTTCTACATTCTCTTCCCCATTTCCTTGGAGTTACTCCTACTCGAAAAGATCCCTTATACCTTTGCATGAGTGCTCTCGAGTGGATTAACCCCCATTTTACTAGGGATAAATTAGACAACCCTAAACTTCAATCCATGGCCACTCACTTTCTTTCACAAAGTGGTCCAATCAAATATTTGGCTTTGATAATTGTGAATTTCGAGTCATTAAGTGCCACAATGAGCCATGTAATAGTGCGGTGCTTCACAGCTTTGCAATGCTACCCTATATTGTGTCTGGATTTACCTTTTCACAAATATTGATAGTGTTATGGGCATTAAGATTAATTGATTCGTTCGGTAATGATCTAACACGTAAGGAAAAAGACATTTAGGGACCATAACAATGGCTGGAGCAGCGGGGCAAGAATGGAAAGAGACAAGTTGATATTTGGTTAAAAGGGATGATTATATGAATATTTCTGTGGCTAAGTTTGAGTAGACTGACCTCTTGTATGGACGGAAAATTCTGCAATTGACTGAAGAAGTTTGAAAGCATGAGGAACACAATCCTTTAGTGTTGTCAAGTGATTTGGCTGCTGAAAGAAAGTTTTGAGGAAAAATACAAAGAATGTGTGGAAAGTTGTAGCGAATGACCAGGTCAAGTCTTCATTGACATAGATGGAAAAGGAATAATCAAGGTTTAAGTTAATGCCACAACTTTTAGCGCGGACGAATCCCAGCAGTCTTTTAAGATAACACATGTTAGACGCAAGGCCAAAGTCTGGTCCCCTAACCAACAAGTCAAACTGAGTAGAATTATTAACTGCACAATGGATTTTGTGTATGGGACAAGAAGCATGTGGGAAGACTTTTACAAACCAGTCTCAATTTAACTAAGAACTTGATTAAATGGAGATAATGCTGGTAACCAGGGCAAACACAATGGAGAGCCAAAAAGTGCTTATGCTCATGATGTACACTACTCTCTTTTGCTTCATGGCCACTTTCTCTAGTCAAGACACAGTTACTATTACTCTAAATCAGTCTCTCCAATTTAGTGACACCCTCGTTTCTTTAGACGGAACCTTCGAAGCAGGATTTTTCAACTTTGAAAATTCAAGACATCAATATTTTGGTATATGGTACAAGAGAATATCAGCTAGGACTGTTGTGTGGGTTGCCAACAGAGATGTCCCAGTACAGAACTCAACAGCAGTTTTGAAACTTACTGATCAGGGAAATATCGTTATTCTTGATGGCTCCAGAGGCAGAGTCTGGTCCTCTAACTCATCAAGAATTGCAGTGAAACCAGTTATGCAGCTTTTGAAAACTGGAAACCTTGTTGTGAAAGATGGAGAGGGCACTAAGAACATCTTGTGGCAAAGCTTTGATTATCCTGGCAACACATTCCTCCCTGGAATGAAACTGAAAAGCAATTTAGTTACTGGTCCATATAACTATCTTACATCTTGGAGAGACACTGAAGATCCAGCTCAAGGAGAGTTTTCGTATCGCATTGACATTCGTGGCTTGCCTCAACTGGTTACTGCAAAAGGAGCAACAATTTGGTACAGGGCCGGGTCATGGAATGGCTATCTTTTCACTGGAGTTTCTTGGCAGAGAATGCATAGATTCTTGAATTTCTCTTTTGAGTCCACTGACAAAGAAGTTTCTTATGAATATGAAACATGGAACAGTTCAATACTCACTAGAACTGTGCTCTATCCAACGGGAAGTTCAGAGCGTTCTCTATGGTCAGATGAAAAACAAAGGTGGCTCACTATAGCCACCCGTCCTGTAGACGAGTGTGAATATTATGCAGTTTGTGGTGTTAACTCTAATTGCAACATCAATGATTTTCCAATATGTAAGTGCCTCCAAGGTTTCATACCAAAATTTCAAGCAAAGTGGGATTCGTCAGATTGGTCTGGTGGGTGTGTCAGAAGAATAAAATTAAGTTGTCATGGTGGAGATGGGTTTGTGAAATACTCAGGAATGAAGTTGCCAGACACGTCTTCTTCGTGGTTTAACAAGAGCTTGAGCCTTGAGGAATGTAAAACATTGTGTTTGAGAAACTGCTCTTGTACTGCATATGCAAATTTAGATATCAGAGATGGTGGGAGTGGCTGCTTGCTTTGGTTTGATAACATTGTTGACATGAGAAATCACACAGACCGAGGACAAGAAATTTATATACGACTTGACATTTCTGAACTCTGTATTTTCTGTTCCAATTCTATCGCATGCATTATAAGTCTGATATTACAGAAATATATTATATGTTATGTTGGGAGTGATAGAAATGGATGGAATGGAATATTACTAAGTTCCATCATAGAATGCTTTCTATTCCATTTCATCCAAAACGCCGTTTTCTCTTTCTCCAATTTGGAGTATGAGATGGGAAGTTTTTTCTGCCTTTTGGTTTTGCTCATTACTTTCCACTCTTTCACACAATATCTAAACAAGAGAATAATTATTTTATTCCATTCCACCAATTTCTTGCATTCTCGCATAAAATTTGGTTTTGTTAGAAGTTGGAACAATCATTTACCATATTACCTTCTAAGCTCTGTATAACATGCCTTTTACCTTTTCTCTGTTTTGCCTAAACTGCAAGCTTCTAGCAACTTGTTGATTGACATTAATTTCAATCCACAGATCAGAGAAGGAATAAGAACATGAACAGAAAGAAGCTTGCAGGGATTCTAGCAGGACTTATTGCATTCGTTATAGGACTAACAATTCTTGTGTGGGCCACTTCCTCATTTATAAAAAGGATGAATCTAGGCAAGCCAGGTGAAAATTTATAAGTGAACTTTTAATGATATACTCTTGATAGTTTTATATTCTAATGAATACATAATTATATTGACATAAAAGAAGTATTCTTCAATTCTGAAGTTTATTTTCTATTTCATGTATATCCCTCTAAATAGTTAACATTATAACCTCCAATATATTAATTATGAGAAATTCATGTCTCCCACAAAATCAGAAATTATAAAAAAGCTAATTCACTGGAAGCACATGAAAGAGACGGAAGAGAATGACATACAAACAATATTTGATTTTTCAACCATTGATATTGCCACAAATCACTTTTCTGACAGAAACAAGTTAGGAGAAGGTGGATTTGGACCGGTATATAAGGTAGTCAAATTTATTCATACAGGCCTTGGTTACCAAGTTATTCATATTCTTTGCCAACGAATTTGCAAATCATTGCAGGGAATATTGGAAGATGGACAAGAGATTGCAGTCAAGAGGCTTTCTAAAACTTCAAGACAAGGAACTGAGGAGTTTAAAAATGAAGTAAAGTTGATGGCAACTCTTCAGCACCGTAATCTTGTAAAACTTCTTGGTTGTTCTATTCAACAAGATGAAAAGTTGTTGATCTATGAGTTCATGCCCAACAGAAGCTTGGATTACTTTATTTTTGGTTTGAGATTTCACGCCATCAAATTTATTGCTTTAAGTTTGCTGTTGCCATCTTGTAGTTTCCATGCTAACGTTCAAACTGATTTTTCAGATACAATGCGAGGTAAATTACTAGATTGGACTAGGTGCTTTCAAATTATAGAAGGAATTGCTCGTGGACTTCTGTACCTTCATCAAGATTCTACACTAAGAATCATACATAGAGATCTAAAAACAAGCAATATTCTGCTTGATATCAATATGATTCCAAAGATATCAGATTTTGGTCTAGCTAGAACATTTGGAGGAGATCAAGCTGAGGCAAATACAAATAGAGTGATGGGAACATAGTAAGAAACTTATTTTTGTTATACTATGCTACATCCTCTGCTAATGTCTCCTTTCCTAACTAATATTGTTTTGCAGTGGTTATATGCCTCCAGAATATGTAGTGCATGGGTCTTTCTCAACCAAATCTGATGTTTTTAGTTATGGTGTCATCGTACTTGAGATAATTAGTGGGAGGAAGAATCGTGGATTTCGTGACCCTCACCATAATCATCTTAACCTTCTAGGCCATGTAAGCTTGAAGTGGATATATTTCTTTCTTGTGATATTCAAGCAACTTTAGTTTACGTATCACTTTTTTCTATCTCAATAAATTATTAAGGATTTAAAAAACTTGAATGAAAATTAATTCATGCATACTTAATGTAACTAATTAAGGTATAGAATAGTTGAAAGTAAAACACTACACATGCAGCCTGCCCCCAATAACAAAATCCACCAAAAATGTTTAGGACACAAAGGTAAGAAAATTATTAGCTTTAATCAATAATTCACACCTATATTGCTTTTCAATCATGCCCTATTTTTTTTCTCCTCCAAATCATTGAACATCTCATATTCCACTTTTGTAACTCGCCTACTCTTTCTATTTTATTCAGCGTTCAGAGCACCTTTAACTTTTATCATCCACTGAAACTCCCACATGTTTATAACAATACATCGATTGATATTTTGAGTAGGGAATGAACTCACTCTTGTTATGACTTTCATGTCATTTCAGGTATGGAGACTATGGACTGAAGAAAGACCCCTGGAGTTAATAGATGAAATGTTAGATGATGATACGACCATATCTTCAGAAATATTACGGCGTATTCATGTGGGTCTACTGTGTGTACAAGAGAATCCAGAAAATAGGCCTAACATGTCATCTGTGGTTTTGATGTTAAATGGTGGAACGTTACTCCCAAAACCAAGACAGCCTGGGTTCTACACTGGAAAAGATAATACAATTGACACAGGATCTTGTTCAAAGCACCATGAAAGGTGTTCAGTAAATGAAATTTCAATCTCGTTGTTAGAGGCACGATAGAACATCATTGTTCCACTGGTGATTCATGAGTGAAACTTGTGTATGGTTATGTGTATTTTAAATTTTAATTGTGAAATTTTAAAATATAGAAATTTATTACTTTTTCTTCTTAGCTGCTTGACCTGTAGCAGGTATTTGGTTTACCGCTTTAGGTATCAGCACTATGGCTTTCAAATGAAATGGTTCCAATTTCAACCAATCCATAGTTGATAATTAGTAAAAGAATGTTTAGAGAGTAAACACAGGACCACAAGGCTTTTCTATGGGAACAATACAATAATCTTACAACATATTTTACTCACCCATTTGTTCGCTAAGACCTCGTGGAAGATTTCCATCTGCTCGCAAAGAGAATGAAACGAACACATCCATGCCAGGGTACTGAATCTAGAACACTTTTTTCCTTTGCAAACTCCTCCCTAATGTTGTCAGTATGAAATAGAAAAAGTTCATACCTTGTGCCAAAGGAAAAATTGATATTGGCAAATCCAAGATCTTAAAACCATAATGCAAGTGTAACGTTGAGTTTACTACTAGTTTCCTGACCAGAGAAAGGAAGAGTTTTTCGATGTTCTATTATTATTTATACTGCCGCACAAATTTCATCAAGCAAAGCAGCCAAATAAATAGTAGTTACTTGGAGGTTTAATTAGTATACAAATGAGTTGATGGAAAAATAGACTCTGAGTTCATGAAAGATCTCTTCCAAATTATATAACAACGTTATCCTTCCTTGCTAAAACAATCATTTTGTTGTGCTTTCAAATCAAATTTATGATTGTCAGATCCCAATTGTGAACCTTTAAATGATGGCTTCTGCTGTCTTATTCATATTCATAAAAATGTAGAACTAAATTGAAATGCAAGATAAAATTAAGTTTCTATGCACATGTGCACACAACAAAAAAATCAAAACAATATATATAATTTTTTATTCCGATACAAGATAGGAGAACCAATTAGATTATTAACAAAATTAATAAAATAAGATTTTTGTTAGGGAAACATTTTTTATTTGTATTCATGTTTGATGAATAGATGGACCTGACCTTGACGTTGGCTCTGTCGTTGCAGGGCCCCTCTCCATGTTTGCTAGTTATTTCTATCTCTGCGTGTTAATTGGTCTGAGTTTCAAAAGCCAATTTTTATTGTAAGGTGATGAGAATGATGATAATAATATCCATACAGAGTCTTATCAAGTAGGGGGAGCATTGATTGAGTTGTTGGCATTCCAAAATCCTTGAGATTTCAAGAAGATGATTGATAGCATATGACATGTTAAATTGAGTAATGATTGAGTTACTGTGATTGATTGTATTGCGTTTTGCTGGGAATTGAACCAAACAACTAAACAAATGTCCTTTCAAATCTAGAGGAGGCCGGCTTTGCTAATCAATCCAACAAAGCACCACACTCTTTGGTTCTTGGGAAATGTCCACATGTATTTTGGCAAGGCTCATGAATATTTCAAGAAAGCTGGTGGATGAGGTAATGCATCTTCTCTTTTCATATATTATTATATGTCTTACTTGTAAAACTACAAGTTAGGTAGTCACTACTACAATAAAAGCATTTCACGATGCTCCATCGACGACGGTTCCCAGAAAATTGTCATTGAAGAAAATACGGTGGTAATGTTGTACATAAAATTAAATGCACAAAGTCGGTTTTAACAAAACCTTCCTTGTTGATTATGTTCAATGACTTTTTTTTCAAAAACCGTCATGTTCTTTCGGAATTCTCCACATGCCAGCTTCTATATAGCGTATAGAAAACCGCATACCACAATATCTTTTTTGTTTTTTCTTCTTTCTTGAAGTGTATGGAAAACCACCAAAACCACAAGCGGGTAAAACTAAACATACTTGAACCTGACATAGAGAAGAACCACTGTCACCGCCACAAATAGCAGCAACAACATTGTAACGAAGTGTGGGGCACGCGGAGGAGTTGTTGCTAGCATGTGTCGTTAGCAACCATGGCTTCAAGGATTGCAACACGATCGCCATGGAGGTCCAGTCGTGCACCACACGCCTCCTCACCACCACATGCCACTATGAGCAAAAATTTCATGATCTTAGCCGTCATGGTGGTTCTTAACCTTTTTCTTTAAATTCTTTTGTTTTTTTGTTTCTGTGAAGGTCGTTGAAATTGGAGGTTGTCATACCCTAATTTCGTCTGAGGACTATTGTTTGATGGCATGCAACCTTTGGTTGACCGCTTCGAGGTACTTGGCACCCTTTGTTGCACAATACGTGAAGTTCCGAGACATGCCGGAAATCAAAAGGAAGCATTGTTACGCAATCCGTGAAATTCCGTAACATGCCGAAAATCAAAAGGAAGTATTGTTACGCAATCCATGAGTTTCTGTAACATTTTGAAAGCTAAAAAAGGGACTAATTACATGACCCGTAAGGTTCCGTAACCTTACGAAAAGAAAACAAGTATCGTTACGAAATTCGTAAAGTTTCATAACGTTACGGAAAAGGAATCACCAAAAAAAGCAAAGGGGGTGTATTTAGTAAAAAAAAAAAAGGGTGCAAATAGCAACCAGGCCCACTTGGGCCTTCCAGGATGTTCCTCCAGAAGGAGGTTGCTTCTGGAGGAAGCAACCTGGCTCGCCTGGGTGAGCTGGGTGGCAAGCTTCTCCCCTGTTTTCCTATAAATAGAGGGAGGAGTGAAGAAGAAAGGGGTTCAACCCTCCTGGTATCTGAGATTCACTTAAAATTAGTGAGAAAAATTGTTTCCATGAAGAAAATCCTAGCCGAGGCGCTTCCGTAACGTTTTCGTGGGTGATTTCACGAAGAATTTCAATCGTTCTTCGACGTTCTTCGTTCGTTCTTCGTCGTTCTTCGGTCTTCAACCGGTAAGTTCTCGAAATTGAACTTTTCAATTCATTCTATGTACCCTTAGTGGTCCTCATTTGTTTCACGTGCTTTTATTTTCATTTCATTTACTTTCCGTACCCCCTTTTGACGTGCTTTAGTCATTTGCTTAAGTCATTTTCTCGCCTAATCAAAAATAAAATAAATTTCCACCGATCATTTGAATTGTAACATCCGTTAATTTCTGTTAAAATGAAATCTGACCGTTCGGTCATGCCGTAACCACATTAGAAACCAAAAAGAGGTAAAATAATAATATAATAATCAAAAATATCTTTTAGTAAAATAAATAAAAAAAAAAAACAATCGGACGTTTTTTCTTTGGGGTTTCTCTTTCTTAAATCAAATCGACTAATAACCAAAGTGAAACTAAGGGTAAAATTAATTCATAAACCAAACTTTTGTCATCGCCTAAAAAAGCCATTTTCAAAGGTCCAACGCCTTGAAATAGTCTTTTCCGCTTTTATTGGTTAAATGTAGATTTCTAAAAAAGCCTAAAATCAATATGTAACTTTGTTACCTCTTTCAAAAATAAAGAGATCATTAATAGTCCAATGCCTTAATGTTTTCTCACCTTTCAAAAGAATCGAAAGATCGTCTAATGGTCCAACGCCTTAAATGACCTTTCATTCAATAAAAACATATCTTGCAAAAAGGGATAAAAAAAAAATAACTTAACCAAAACGCTTTGTTCACAAAAGAACTACGTAGGTCTGATTTTCTCATCACAATTGAGGAATACGTTGGAGCAAAGGGAAACACTCTTGTCAACCACAAAAAAATAAAAATATAAAAAGGCACAAAAATACATAAGAACGTAAAAAGGGAAAATAACATAAATTGAAGTAATATTTGCACATTTGATTAAAGGCTGTCGTCTCTTGTGATGGACGTGTGGGGTGCTAATACCTTCCCCATGCATAAATACAACTCCCAAACCTTTCACTTAAAGTTCGTAGACCACGTCTTTTTCGGTTTTTCTGAAGTTTTCCTCGAATAAACGTTGGTGACGACTCCGCACGTATTCCTCCCATGGAAGACGCACCTGCGAGTCATGCGTCGCCCTCCCGCCGAAGGGTAGGTTGCGATAGAGGTGAAGAGGTTAGAGAATGGGAAAGCAAAGTAGAGAGACGGAAAAGGTAGATGAGAAGGTTCACATTCACATCAGTATTACCAAATAAAACTTATTAAAAATATATTCGGCTCAAAACAAAACCATCAAAATTTACAAAAATATTTTGTCAAATCAGTGAGGTAAAATAAAATAGACTAACATCATGCAAATAATATAGAAACTTATGTCCTAATGTCACATCCTATCAAAGCAATGTGTCCCGACATCCTTCAGCACAAGGTTCCTTAAAGCAATTCACCTAGCCATCTGCTCCTCCGAACACAAGGTTAAAGATCATCATAGGATCCAAACACAAACAACACATGGGGAGTGAGTTATCACATTCCTAACTAATAGAGAAATAAGACAACTAGATATACATATCATATAAATGAGATATAACTTATTTAAACATAACTCACGTAATTCCACCACTTTGTCATTTAAAATTCACTTTTCAATCATCAATCACATTACACAAGAATCACATACTCCGATGAAGACATAATAACACATCAATTTCATAATAAACAATTAGCAAGCGTTATACAACAGTTATGCTAAGAGTAAAGCTTGTTGGATCAAATGGCCTCGAAATAATTAAGAAGGGGGGGTTGAATTAATTATTAATGAGCCTTTACTAATTAAAAAACTTATCCTTCTTAATGTTACTAGATTTAATTAGGCTTTTACTACTAAGTTAAGAAAGTAAAGAACATAAATAGAAACTTAATCAAAAGTAAAAGCGATAATTAAAGTGCACAATGGAAATTAAAGAGTGTAGGGAAGAAGCAGACAAACACAAGAATTTTATACTGGTTTGGCAACAACCCGTGCCTACATCCAGTCCCCAAGCAACCTGCGGTTCTTGAGATTTCTTTCAACCTTGTAAAATCCTTTACAAGCCAAAGATCCACAAGGGATGTACCCTCCCTTGTTCTCTTTGAAAACCCAAGTGGATGTACCCTCCACTTGAACTAGTCCACAAGAGATGTACCCTCTCTTGTTCTCAGTATAACAATCCCCAAGTAGATGTACCCTCTACTTGTACCACAAATGATGTACCCTCCAATGTGTTGGGACAAAGAATTCTCAAGCAGTTAGTCCTTTGAGATCTTTTGTTTAAGGGAAAGGGAAGAATCAAAAGAATTCTCAGGCAGGGTCCTTTGAATTCTCTTGGAAAGGGAGAAGAGAGACACAAAAGAATTCAGGCGGTTAGTCATTCGTTCTTTTGTTGGCCAAGCAGGTGTCGAGGTGATGGCATAGGCGTCTCCTTCCTTTCTTTTTGCCCCAACTGCTCCGATCCTTCTATTGTTGATGCCAGTAGGGAAGACATAGTCAAATTTCCCTCTCTTCAAGCCCACTTTAATCCTCTCGCCTGCGAACACTAAATCTGTGAAGCTAGAGGGCATGTAACCTACCAACTTCTCATAGTAGAACACTGGCAGAGTGTTTACTATCATAGTAATCATCTCTCTTTCCACCATGGGAGGTGCCATTTGAGCCACCAAATCCCTCCACCTTAGGGCATACTCCTTGAAGGATTCATGTTCCTATTTGCTCATGTTTTGTAATTGAGTCCTATCGGGAGCCATATCAGTATTATATTGATACTTCCTACTGAAGGCAGTAATCAAGTCCTTCCATGAGCGGATACGCGATGCTTCCAAGTTGGTATACTAGATGACTGCCGCTTCGACCAAACTATCTTGAAAGAAGTGCATCAATAGCTTCTCGTCTCTAGAATATGCCCCCATTTTTTGACAGTACATCTTTAAATGATTCTTGGGGCAAGTGGTCCCCTTGTATCGATCAAAGTCTGGCACCTTGAATTTTTGAGGGATGACGACATCGGGTACCAAGCACAAGTCCGTCATATCGATGAAGGGGTAGTCACTGAACCCTTCTCTTCCTTCCACTGCCAAAGACGGCCCCCCTAAGGAGAAGAGTAGTGGTTGCATCAGGCGGGGTTGAGACACTCATACGATATTAGGCTGAGGCAAGGCATTGGGTGCCGGTCCCTCAGTGGGAAAAGGGGGGTAGGAGTCGATGTCCCCTTGGACATGCTCCCGAGGCTCTTCGTGGGCGCCCCCTACAGGCTGGGGAGGCTGCCCCTCGAAGTTAAAGGGAACGACATGGTTCGTGTTCTCATGCACGGCAGGTGGCGTAAAGTTGGGGGGGTAGTTCATAGGGGTAAGCACTTCAGTTGAACCCCAAAAATAGGCTATTGGTATTCCCCAATGTGTCTCTTCCTTATCCCATAATATCTGGGGTGAGTTGATGTGCTAGCTTGGCTGTAGACGGAAGGACTAGGTCTGCTTCAGCGGTGGTGCTAGCGGCGATAGTTGTGGCTGCATTACTTTCTATTAATCTTTTCATACCTAGCATGGCCTCCATCATAGAGGCCATTTGATCTTTTAGAACCAACATTTCGGCTTTCATTTGTTCTTGCATTTCCTCTACGTCACCCATAGCCCTAGATTTAGAATGGGTTCGATAAGGGTGCCTTGGAGCGCTCTTAGTTATGGTGTTACACCCTAAAGAGACAAAATGTGGTGAGTATGCGACAAGGAGTTTAAACATGGATGCATGCCAGAGATAAATTGTCGGAGCATTGGATTCACACAGGTCCTTTAAGCAAACTCATGGGATCAAATCATCCTCATTTTATTTAAGGAACAAAAAGGGCTAACTAGCCAAAATCAGAGTGACGATACAAATGCCTTAACGACTCCTAATTATGTGAGCCATTAGGTCAATCGGGTGCTGATAATAGTTGAGGAGCCTGTAAATTTCTTTGGGGGCTGTGTAGACGTCCGCCATTGCTTTGGCCTTAGCTAGCATTTGAGGAAGCTCTTGACTTCCATTCAAGGTGAAGGCGAACCTATCCATCCACATAATTGCCTCTCCGTGCAATGAATCGATCACCCTTCCCCTTGATTCCTTTTCCGCTAATACCTTGGCGTACTCATCCACTAGCCTATGCTCATGAGCTACCGCTATGTTTAGCTTTTCTTTGTACTTATCAATGATGGCCAACATGTTTCCTTCTGTCTCGCTTAACTGTTGGGACAAACTCCTCTTGGACCTAAGACAAGCCTTCAACTTATCCTTCAAGATCATGCCTTCGACTCATGACCGATACCGTTCGTCTCCCGTTCGTCTCTTCAGAGTTTAAGCTCGTTGTTGCTACCCCATAAGGCTCCTCGGAACTTGTTTCGGTCGAGTTCTTCCTTCCGAGCCCTCTTGGTTTCTCGCTCCAAGGCTTCGGCAGTGGCCATGTTGATGTCTTTCTGTTCATCATACTCCTTTCAAACTTTGATGGTTGTTGACTTTAACTTTTCCTTGACAGCTTAGGCTTTCTCAAGCTCTGCCTTTAGGGCTTGTACCTTCTCGCTCTCTTCCGGAGCTTTGGCCTTTTCCTCTCTTGCAGCCCTTAGCTTTGGGAGCCAATTCAAACCTTGTGCGCGGACTCTCAGCCACTTATGATAGACGCCGATGATTCCATTGTTGTTTCCCCTAAGCTCTTTGTCCTTCCTTCGCAATGCATCCCATGCCTTGTGGATTCCTCGAAGCACCCTCACGTTGGGGTCATTGAAACCCCGTGCGATGAAAGACATGAGGCTTTCCTCCGACGACGCTCCTCTCATGGGGTAGCCAAGCTGTCTTATGATAAGGACAGGATTATAGTTAATACAACCCCTCATTTACATCAAGGGAACATTTGGAAATCCTTTGCATGAAATTAGAATCTCAGTCCTTCCTTCCTTCCAGCGAGGGAACCAATTAACGGATGCTCCTTCCATGCTAGCCAAGAATTGGTCCCAATTCTCCTTTCCTTTTTTAGAGCACGAGCGGTGACCTTGTAGTGGATAAACGTGCCTCCCTTCTTGGCGGAAAAGGTGTGAAACCAACCACACATAGAGGGTCGGTGTGTAGCAAACAATTTTGGCGCCGCTCTTTTCACATCTTCGGTCGAATGTATCGTACATGTCGGCTAAAATAGTGATGATCGGGCTTTTCTTGCTATGGTGAAAGGCGAGAAAAGGGCCAATCACCGCTAGGTCCACTAACCCTTCCACGTTTGGAAAGAGGACAACTCCGAAGATCAAAAGTGCCAAGATGTCAATGAAAGGAGCCCATTCGCCTTGACTTGCCAAGGCCTTTGCCTTTTCTTGCAAACACCTCCTTAGTACTCCGAATACTCCATTTCTATTTTGCTTCACCTGGTCCAATTCTTGCGCCGAGATTTTCACTACCTTGGCAATTATGGCCATGGAAGGATAGAACCCGAAGAAAAGATATGGCTTCCTTCCTCCCAGTAGGCACCCAAGGATTTCTTCAAATTCTTGTACAATCGACACTAGCTGGAAATCCTCGAATGTGAAACACCTCAAGGGTTGATCATAATATTGGGTAAGGGATGCAATCGCCTGTATGGAGACTTCCATCGTAGCCAAGTTCCAAATCTTACTATAGGCTTTGCGGAAGGCTTTCCGTTGAAGCTGACCCATCAATTGCCCCAACTCTCGTAAACTGGTGACCTCTAACTCTTGATTTTAACTTGGTAGAACATTTTCTTGAGCAGTGATATTTGATCCGATCCCATGTTTACTAGAATAAAAGTCCTGTTTGAATCAATACTCCAACATCTATCATGGGAGAAATGGATGAATGCATGAAGAGATGCTTATGTGGTGCATGGTATAAATGTATTTTACGGACACGAGAGCCCGGAAAACCGTCTCTTCTTACTTGCAACATTTGGCAGCACAGTGCCCCATGTATGCACTTAAGAAAGTGACACAGACCTTCTAGCTTCCCATGACAAAAATGATGAGACCGGCATACAATGTGCGTGTGAAGACACGATGCAGACATGAATGCACAAAAAAAAATGTGTGGTTTATAGCACAACAGGGGGACATACAAGCATGGTAATATCATCAAATAATCATACATCAGAGACGTACATGACATTTAGAGGATATGCATGGCAGTGCAAAAGAAAACAAAACACGCATTGTGTTCACTTTATGCCCCTATTTTAGGAACCTAAGCGAGAGGAACAAAAAGACTTTTAGTGATAACTTCCCAAGGCAGTTATATCTTTCTTAATGGTTTCTGGCGATATCATTCCCTTTGACATCAACGTTGTGGTGGTAGGGACTACCAGCAACATCATATCATCAAAGAGAAAAACTCTAAATGAGGTTCCACTGTCATCAAGCAAGTCAGAGACTTAGCATGATCACAGATCAACCTCTGCTTCCTATGTTCCCACGGACCCGGGTATAGGGCCCTTTTTTCAACTCACTGTGTGTGCAAAAAGTGTCGGTGTGTGTGTGCATCAAATGAATAAATATTTACCTCATGCATACATTAAAAACATGATAAAGGCATCCAAGAGTTATATACAACAACATAAGAGAAATAAAAGGAAACCGACAAAAGGGAAAGTCATGGTATTGCACAAGATTTAGAAGGCCCAACTCTCTAAAAATAGTCCCCAGTGGAGTCACCAACTATCGCAACCTACCCTTCGGCGGGAGGGCGATGTGAGACTCAAGGGAGCGTCTTCCAAGGGAGGAAAATGCACGGAGTCGCCACCAATGTTTATTTGAGAAAAATGTTAGAAAAATCAAAAGCGGGCCTGTGAACTTTAAGTATGAAACGTTCATGAGTTGTTTTACGCAAAGGGAAGGTATTAGCACCCCACGCGTCCATCATAAGGGACGACAACCTTAAACAAAATGTGCAAAATCATGACTTTTATCTTTATTTGATCTTCCCTTTTTTATGTTTTTTATCTTTTGGGGTCGACAAAAGCGGGGCTTTTTGCTCCTACGTATCCTCAATTGCGATGAGGAACTCAGACCTACGTAATTTTAAGAAAGCAAGAAATTTATGCGGTGTGTTGATTTTATACTTTTGAACGGTCCATTTTTACTGATAAAAGCAAAGAGGACCATTTAAGGCGTTGGACCTTAAAACAGTTTCAAATGACCTTTTCGCGGACAAAGCTTGGTTTGTGAGTTGATTTTAGCCTTAGTTTCACTTGGTTATTTATCAACTCATTCAAAAGAACTTTCAAAGTAAAATGTCCGATTGGAGCTTATTTACCCCTTCTTGATTAACCGAGGTTACGGTGTGAATGATCGGTTGAATTTTATTTTAACAGTGATTAAACGAGATTACAACACAAATGATCGGTTGAAATTTATTTTATCATTTATTAGGCAAGATAACGACTTAAACAATCGGTCGAAGCTAGTTAAAAACAGAAGAAAAGGATACCGAAACTAAACGAGAAGAAGATGAAAGTATACAAATCAAGAATGGACCACAAAGGGTGCATTGAATGAATTGAAAGCTTCTAGATTGAAAACTAGCTGGATGAAGCTCGGCGAACGATGAAGAACGAACGAAGAACGACGAAGAAACTTTCACAGAATCGATCAAGGAAACGTCTCGGAAGCGTTACGGAAGCGTCTTGGCTTGGATTTTTTCCTTCCTTCTTCTTCTCCTCACTAATTTTAAAGAAAGTTGTAAGGTTAATGCCTAGTGGTAATTTCTTTTGATGTAATATTAAATTAATTGTTATAAAAACTCTCTTGACTAAAAATAATGTAGCTTGATTTGCTATATATATATATGTGTATATATATATATATATATATATATATATATATATATATATATGTTTTGTGTCATGCAAATATGATTATCGTGTGATGTGTATATGAGTTATGAGGTGTAATAAATTATTATAATTACATTATAATATTATTATGGAGATCAAGTAGTACAAAGTGGAATGTGTCAATTTGCGAGATACATGTAAACATGAGATGATTGATTGTGACATTATGAGATGTTAAATTGTGGACATGATATTTGGTTGTGAATAAGTGTGTGTGTGTCTAACACTTATGTGACAATAATTATGTTGTGAACTGTGAATTATAACTAACCCGACAAGTGTTGATATTGAGAAAATGTTTATGCGCAGTGTTAAGAGAAAGTGTAGGTTTCCTATTTAGGAACCAATGTTAAATTTGTAGCGAAATGTGTTAAACGTGTTTAAAAAACAAGTGTGACGTCGTGGGTATTTTATAATTCATGAGCAGTATCTATGAATGAAATATATGGTGATTTATGGAATAACATGTTGCTTTGAGATTATAGTATTGTTATTGAGATTGAGTATAAGTGCAAAGTTGAACATGTGTTAATTTGTGAGATATGTGTAAACATGTGATGATGGATTATGACATTATGAGATGTGAAATTGTGAATGAGTTTTGGTTGTGAATAAGTGTGTGGTTAACACTTGATTTGACTTTACTTGTGTTGTAAGATGTGAATTGTACACTAACCCGACCAGTGTTATCTAGAGAAAGTGTTGATGCACAGTGTTACAGAAAAAGTGTAGGTTTCCTATTTAGGAACCAGTGTTAAAGAGAAAATGTAGGTTTCTTATTTTGGAACCAGTGTTAAATTGTAGTGCAATTGTGTTAAACGTGTTTAAAACACAAGTGTGAGGTCATGGGTATTGTATAATTCATGAGCAGTGTCTGGATGAAAAAATTATTTTAGGGGTTGGACCTGAATCAGGAGGGAGAGGCCCTAATGGACTCTTCAGAGTGTAGGCCTTGGGGGTCACCTGGTTTGAGTGCTCCTTTATGCCTGTGCCGATCCCACATGGTTAGAGCATTATCGCAAAACTGCATGACCCTGACTGGTCTCCCTATGATTTTACTTAGTGAGAGTGACCTGACATACCCATTGTGTGGTGTGTCTTGTTATGTACTCCTAAGCGCTCTAGGGTTGTTTTTCACTGACATGGTACCACATTGCATATAGGCTTGAGCCTTTGCATAACTGTTGCATACGCTTACTAATTGCTTATTATGAAATTGATGTGTTATTATGTCATGATCGGAATGTGTGATTCATGTGTAATGTGATTGATGATTGAAAAGTGAATTTTAAATGACAAAGTGGTGGAATTATGCGAGTTATGTTTAAGTAAGTTGTATCTAATTTATTTAATGTGTATATCTAGTTGTCTTGTTTCTCTATTAGTAAGGAATGTGATAACTCATCCCCTGTGTGTTGTTTGTGTTTGGATCCTGTGATGGTGTTGAACTTTGTGTTCATGGGAGCAGATGACTAGGTGAATTGCTGTAAGGAACCTTATGCTGGAGGACGTCAAGACCCATTGCTCTGGTAGAATGTGACATTAGGGCATAAGTTCTATATTAATTGCATGATGTTAGTCTATTTTATTTAACCTACCTGATTTAATAAAACATTTTTTGTAAATTTTGACGGCCTTGTTTAGAGCCGAATATATTTTTAATAAGTTTTATTTGGTAATTGTAAAGTGAATGTGAACCTTTTACCCACGTGAATTTGTTTACCAATATTGTTATATATTTTATTTATTTATATATATGTCAGGGTAGAGGGTGTCACATGTAGTGGTATCAGAGCCTAGTTGAACTTTTCGGCAAGTGTGTTATGTGTTTGCCATATTCTAGTGTGCACTCTGTGTGGTTACTTATGAGTACTTTTGCTTAGCATGCTTGGATTATTGTTTGTATTTTCTTTTGCATGATCAAATGAGACTAAATAATAATGCTTCTATATGCGTTGCATCCTTAATGACTTCTATACCATAAATCCACTGTTGAGTCATGAGTTATGAGATTGGCCATTTCTATAATTTGTGAAGTGCGGTTGGACATTATGGCAAGCCGTTAGGTGATGCCGATAGTCTTGATATTGATGGATAATGCCTTAATTAGCCCTTATCTTCTTGCTTGTATGTTGTTAATAAACTTATTTCTCTCGATGTGTGGATTAGTGTTGTGAAAACCTTTTGAACCGTATATATATGCCTTGGATGAGTGTGTCTTTCTTGATGTGTAAACACATGACTACTTAACTCCCTCTTTTTTGTGCGTAGTCATGAATCTAGTTGTTGAAGTTTGTGATTCCTTAATACATCTTTATTAACTGTTTAATTCTTAGTTCTTATATGTATATTATATACTTGTTATAGGAACCTTATAATTCTAAGTATGCTTGTAGTATGGTGTTCTTCCTTAATTGCATAGATAGTATGGTTGTTTGTGATTCCCTGTTCTTAGTGATGCTAATACTCTATAGTTCGATTACTCATATTGAGATATAATTCATAAAGAATACTCTTTGATTGTACCTTCTGATTCTAGTGCAACCTATTCTTTGTGTTGTGTGCTTAAGTCAAGTAATTCGATTACACTTGGAAGCTTGAGTGTGGAAGCAATGAATTCCAAGATTATTTTGATGATGCTAAAGAATCAAGAGTTAAGCAAATTCCAAAGTTTCTAGAATCAAGTTTCAAGAATGAAGATTCAAGATTCAAGAATCAAGTTTCGAGAATCAAGATTCAAGATTCAAGAATCAAGTTTCAAGAATTAAGATTCTAGAACAATCAAGATCAAGAGAAGACTCAATCACGATAAGTACTAAAAAAGTTTTTCAAAACATTGAGTAGCACAAGAATTTTTCACAAAATTTTTTACCAAAGAGTTTTAGTCTCTGGTGATCGATTACGAGAAGGTAGTAATCGATTACCAGTAGCCAGCACTGTTTTCAAAACTGTTTTACAAAGTTGTAATCAATTACCATGAGCATGTAATCGATTACCAATGTTTTAAAATGCTAGATTTCAAATTTCAAGAGTCACAACTAGTGATAAAACATTTTCAAATCATTTTAAACTTGTGTAATCGATTGCACAATACTTGTAATTGATTACCAGTGTTTCTAAACGTTTTGATTTTCAAAATTTAAACATGAAGAGTCACATCTGTTGATGTGTAATTGATTACACCCTGATGGTAATCGATTACCAGTGACTGATTTCGAAAAATAAATTTCCAAAAGTCACAATTCTTAAAGTGACTTGTTTCTGAAGATTTTTTCAAAACTCACAACTTTTTAAGTGACTAGTTTTCAAAAGAGTCACAATTTTTAAAAGGTGACTAGTTTTAAAGAAATTGCCAAGAGTGACAAACTTTAACTTGAGTCATCAAATGATTATAAATATGTGACCATGGCATGAATTTAATAACAAGTTTTTTTTTACAGAAATTTCTTATTCGTTTCTCAACTTCCTTCTAAAAGTTTTTGTTCAATACTTTCTCTTCCAAGAAAAGTTCATTGTTCGAAAACTTGTTCTATTTTTTTTTTCATTCTCTTCTCCCTTTGCCAAAAGAATAGAAGGACTAACCGCCTGAATTCTTTTGGATCTTCCTTCTCTTTTTCCAAGAGAATTCAAAGGACTAACCGCCTGAGAATTCTTTTGATTCTTCCTTTCCCCTTAAACAAAAGATTTCAAAGGACTAACCGCTTGAGATATCTTTTGTTTCCCCTTACAAAGATTCAAAGGACTAACCGCTTGAGAATTCTTTGTCTAAACACATTGGAGGGTACATCCTTTGTGGTACAAGTAGAGGATACATCTACTTGGGTTGTTGTAACTGAGAACAAGAGAGGGTACATCTCTTGTGGATCAGTTCAAGTGGAGGGTACATCCACTTGGTTGTTCAAAGAGAACAAGGGAGGGTACATCCCTTGTGGATCTTTGGCTTGTAAAGGATTTTACAAGGTTGAAAGAAACCTCAAGAACTGTTGGTTGCTTGGGGACTGGATGTAGGCACGGATTGTGGCCGAACTAGTATAAATCTTGTGTTTGTCTTCTTCTTCCCTACACTCTTTAATTTTCATTGTGTACTTTTAATTGCCGCTTTAATTTTAATTAAGTTATTGTTCTTTACTTTCTTAACTTAGTAGTAAAGCCTAATTAAATATAGTAACATTAAGAAGGATAAGTTTTTAATTAGTCAAGGCATATTAATATTATATACTTGTTATAGGAACCTTATAATTCTAAGTATGCTTGTAGCATGGTGTTCTGCCTTAATTGCATAGATAGTATGGTTGCTTGTGATTCCTTATTCTTAGTGATGTTGATACTCTTTAGTTTGATTACTCATATCGAGATATAATTCATAAAGAATACTCTTTGATTGTACCTTCTGATTCTAGTGCAACCTATTCATTGTGTTGTGTGCTTAAGTCAAGTAATTCGATTACACTTGGAAGCTTGAGTATAGTTCATTCCTTATGTTATGAGCCTACATCAATCAGTTGGATTATTGATGTTTCTTACACAATCAAACGATTGTTAACATCTCCACATGGGTGTACATTGTGGTCATGTTTTCTTTTATAGAATTCATTTGGAATATTTGTTTTTGATTATGAATAAGTGATCATTCTTGATTTAAAATTATCGTCTCCTAATCAATCGAGTGTGCATCTCGTTTTGAATTACTCAACTTCCAATCATGTCTTGTTAAACTGCTTGATATATTTTCATGTTGTTACTTCTATTACAAATAGAGAGAGACTTTGTCCTAGTCAATCACGTTAAGATGTTTTGAGAGAAAATACTTGAGTAGGCATGATCCTCGTTACCTATAGATGAAAGTCAACTTAGTAAGTCATGTACTTGTGTTCCTTGAGGATGTGCTTAGTTACTACCTAAGTGCGAGATTGAAAATATTATAAGTGTAGTACCCATAGAAAATTGTAACTGTAGTTCCTAGGAGATATATAGTATAAAGTTGTTTGAGAACATAGAGTAGTTTGAAAAGTTATGAAGTATAATTAAGAGGTTTAGTGTGAAACCTTAAGAAGAGTGTAAGGTAGTTAGTAAGGCGTTAATTACCAAGCATGAAAGGGTTCGAGAGTGAGTGTTCTTGTGAAAGGTAGGTGACCTAAAGGATTATGGATGATAGTTGTATGATTAACGAGATAAATCTTAGTTCTCTTTACCTTAATATGAGAAAAGTTTAAGGATGCTATGATGACTACCTTAGTACCTGTTGTGGCCTCTACGTGTACTTGGTCATGCCTAGACAAGATCAATGCCCTTGTGTGTTCATGGGATGCATGGACAGGATCTCCCACCCTGAGTTAGCCCTTGTAGTGGTTTCGATTATTAGTGCTTAGTGTATTTCCAGTTAAGTTGAATTATGGGGTGTATCTTAAGGTTGTTATAGACCCTTGGGAATCATGTTTCGTGCTAAGAGTTTTGTTATGCATTTTAGTTAGATGATGATGACCCTTAGAGTATGCTACGTCTAAGTGAGAGATAACTTTAAATCCTTTTTGGGCAAAAGTTGTTTTGAGATGAAAAGAAACCTAAGATTAAGATGAGACCCCATTAACTAGTAGCCGAACTAGAAAGTTATTTTAGGATTCCTTGAATTAACCTTAACCCTTGTAAAGGTGACTCGAGTAAGTTTAAGTTTTCTAGTGAAATTTTTGTAAGGAGTAAACCTTAAGTTTGAACAAGTTTACAGAAGTGAGAAGTGATCTATTTTGTTTATTCAGTTAGCAAAGTTTACAGAAGTCAAAGTTTCAGGGACGAAACTTTTTTTAAGGGGGTGAAATTGTAACATCCCATTTTTCGTAAACTAATTTAAAAATGATTGTTATTTGTAAATAAATAGAGTTTTAGAAAAATGATGAGGTTTTTATAATTAAATAAATAAGAAGAAATAACTTTATTAATTAAAATAATGGTTTGAGAGAAAATAAAAAAGGTATTTTATTTATTCATTTGATAGAGAATAAAATAGAGTTTCTTTTTATAAAATAATAAAAATAAATAAATAGAGTAAATGATCAGTTGTAAGTACCCTAGCTATAAATAGAGACATGTTAGGTCAGTTTTCACACTGACGATTCCTTCTCTTTCTCTTAATTTCGTTTTCCCCTCCTCCTCCCAAAACCCTCTCTTTTTCCCGCATACCACCAAACCTATCTCTGAAAAATGACGATCTCAGACTCATTCACCGTTGGATCATCGTGAAATTTGAGCACCACGGTCAGAACGCAAGTATGAACATTATCACCGTTGGGAATTTTCTAAAGATGTCGGAGTGGAGAGAAAATCCTTTTTATAGAAACTTTTTTCTTTTCGCACAGAAACCCAAAACTATCTTAGTAAAACTACGATCCTGGTTTCTATTACCGTTGGATTGTCATGCAATTGTGATATGTGGTCCGCGATTCAAATTCACACGGCTTTACCGTTGGGATTTGTAAAAGAATATATTTGGAGGGAGGAAACGGAATCGCACGAAGATAGTGGAGTGAAGGCTTCAATCCCTTCTCCTTCTCTCTAACGTTTGGGAATCCTAACAGAGCAACCGGAGGAGGAGCTCTAGAGAGCACCAAAAATGTCACAATTGATAACGAAGAATGGTTGAGCAACTACATCGAGGTAAGGGATGAGTTATTCACAATTGGGGATTAGTGAGAACATGTGTAGGGATCCTTAGAGTATTAATTGGAATGTGTTTTGGGGTGTTTCTGCAATTTTTTATTTTGTCCTAATAATTATAACTATGAATTATATATGTTTGATGAACCAGTTGATGTCCCAATGAGAAATTGCTGTGAAATTGATGTGTTCTTGTGTTGAGTGTGAACCCTTAAAAAAATTGAGCTCTTTTTATTAGCGTGAATTATATTCTAAATAATATTATTGAATGACTTATTTTATACAAATTATTATATTGTTCTAATTTTTCTAAAACGATGATCAACATGTTATGTGTATATATTTATTGTAATACTAAAATCCTAAATTAAAGAAAGTTGTAAGGTTAATGCCTAGTGGTAATTTCTTTTGATGTAATATTAAATTAATTGTTATAAAAACTCTCTTGATTAAAAATAATGTAGCTTGATTTGCTATATATATATATATATATATATATATGTGTGTGTGTGTGTGTGTGTGTGTGTGTGTGTGTGTGTGTGTGTGTGTGTGTGTGTTTTATGTCATGCAAATATGATTACTGTGTAATGTGTATATGAGTTATGAGGTGTAATAAATTATGTTAGACAAGTGGCCTCAGATATCTTAAGAAGGGGGGGTTGAATTAAGATATTACAAACTACTTCCCCAATTAAAAATCTATTTGAATTTTTATTCAAATTATAAATTCCCTTAACAATGAACTTCTTAAATATTGATTCAAATAAAACAATTTGAATATGAAAATAAAGCAATAATAAATAAAGGAGTTTAAGGGAAGAGAAAGTGCAAACTCAGATTTATACTGGTTCGGTCACACCCTTGTGCCTACGTCCAGTCCCCAAGCAACCCGCTTGAGAGTTCCACTATCTTGTAAATTCATTTTACAAGTTCTAAACACACATGGACAATCCTTCCTTTGTGTTTAGAATTCTTTTACAACAAGAGACCCTCGGTCTCTTAATCCCTTAGAGAATTAGAAAGAGAAGAAGAATGAATCTCTCTTGAAAGAGATAGATTTTACAATTAGAGCACTCAAATGATTCCTTAATGAATTGCAATTGAATTGGCCAAGGAATTCTTAAGAGGATAAAACGATTTTGCTTTTTGAGAGAATAAACACTTGTTGTTCTGAAAAGCTCTCTTCAAATTCGTGTTCTAAGTCACATATATATAGACCATTGGTGGTCATGTAAAAACCTTTTGAAAGTTATGACTCTTAGAAATATTTTTCTGAAAATCTTGTCTGGTAATCGATTACAGGATTTGTGTAATCGATTACAACTTTTAAAATTTGAATTAAAACGTTTATTAACTGCTGGTAATCGATTACCAAAATTATGTAATCGATTACACAGTCTAAAATTTGAATTCAAATTTTTGGTAGCTGTTGTAAAGCATATTTGGCCACTGGTAATCGATTACATCCTCTGGTAATCGATTACCAGAGAGTAAATCCTTTGAAAAGCACTTTTTAATTTGATTACTTGGCCAAACCTTTTGCTAATTCAATTAGGAATTCCCTTCCTAATATACTAGTGATCATCTTGATGTTGTGACTTGTATTCTTGAAGTATTGTCTTGAATTTAAACTTGAAAAGCCCATTTGCATCAATTGCATCATATCATCATGATCATCATCAAAACACCAAAGGCATTTGCATCTACAAATTATTATAATGACATTATAGTATTATTATGGTGATCGAGTAGTACAAAGTGGAATGTTTCAATTTACGAGATAAATGTAAACATGAGATGATTGATTGTGACATTATGAGATGTTAAATTGCGGACATGATATTTGGTTGTGAATAAGTGTGTGTGTCTAACACTTATGTGACAATAATTATGTTGTGAGCTATGAATTATAAATAACCCGACCAGTGTTGATATTGAGAAAATGTTTATGCGCAGTGTTAAGAGAAAGTGTAGGTTTCCTATTTAGGAACCAATGTTAAATTCTAGCGCAATGTGTTGAACATGTTTAAAACACGAGTGTGAGGTCGTGGGTATTGTATAATTCATGAGCAGTGTCTATGAATGAAATATGTGATGAATTGTGGAATAACATGTAGCTTTGAGATTATAGTATCGTTATTCAGATTGAGTATAAGTGCAAAGTTGAACATGCGTTAATTTGTGAGATATGTGTAAACATGTGATGATGGATTGTGACATTATGAGATGTGAAATTGTGAATGAGTTTTGGTTGTGAATAAGTGTGTGGTTAACACTTGATGTGACATTACTTGTGTTGTAAGCTGTGAATTGTACAATAACCAGACCAGTGTTATCAAGAGAAAGTGTTGATGCACAGTGTTACAGAGAAAGTGTAGGTTTCCTATTTAGGAACCAGTGTTAAAGAGAAAATATAGGTTTCCTATTTAGGAACCAGTGTTAAATTGTAGCGCAATTGTGTTAAATGTGTTTAAAACACAAGTGTGAGGTCGTGGGTATTGTATAATTCATGAGCAATGTCTGCAGGAAAAAATTATTTTAGGGGTTGGACCTAAATCAGGAGGGAGAGGCCCTGACGGACTCTTCGGAGTGTAGGCCTTGGGGGTCACCTGGTTTGAGTGCTCCTTTAAGCCTGTGCAGATCCCACATGGTTGGAGCATTCTCGCAAAACAATGTGACCTTGACTGATCTTCCTATGATTTTACTAAGTGAGAGTTACCTGACATACTCATTGTGTGGTGTGTCTTGTTATGTACTTCTAAGCGCTCTAGGGTGGTTTTTCACTGACATGGTATCACATTGCATATAGGCTTGAGCCTTAGCATAACTGTTGCATACACCTGCTAATTGCTTATTATGAAATTGATGTGTTATTATGTCTTGATCGGAGTGTGTGATTCATGTGTAATGTGATTGATGATTGAAAAGTGAATTTTAAATGACAAAGTGGTGGAATTACGCGAGTTATGTTTAAGTAAGTTGTATCTCATTTATATGATGTGTATATTTTGTTGTCTTGTTTCTCTATTAGTTAGGAATGTGATAACTTATCCCCTGTGTGTTGTTTGTGTTTGGATCCTGTGATGATCTTGAACTTTCTGTTCAGGGGAGCAGATGACTAGGTGAATTGCTTTAAGGAACCTTGTGCTGAAGGACATCGGGACACAATGCTCTGATAGGATGTGATGTTAGGGCATAAGTTCTATATTAATTGCATGATGTTAGTCTATTTTATTTCACCTCACCGATTTAATAAAACATTTTTTGTAAATTTTGACGGCCTTGTTTAGAGCCGAATATATTTTTAATAAGTTTTATTTGGTAATGGTGAAGTGAATGTGAACCTTTTACCCACGTGAATTTGTTTACCAATGTTTTTATATATTTTATTTATTTATATATATGTCGGGGTAAAGGGCGTCACACACCATGGCTATCAAATGGTCATTCATGTTGTCAATTTGATCTTGTCAACTTTAACCCTAATCATGTCTCATTTGAACCATGCCTGAAGCCTTATTATCTCTTCACTTCTAAAAAAATATCACACTTGGAACCTTCATTCTCCATTGTTGTGCACGAGTTCTTCAAGGGAGGGAGGGGAATCCATTTTCTTCTTCTTTTTCCAAGCTTCATACAAGTGTTCTTGAGACTTCTTTTCTCAAAGCTTTGGTAAAAGGCTATTAATCTTCATTTTCTTCTTGTTTCCTCACCATTTTTGTGCAAAACCTTTATTCTTGGTTCCAAATTTCTTTTATCATCCTTTGAAGCTTGGGAACATCCAAATCCAAGTTTGTGTTTCATGTAAGCATTTTTTTGCAAGCTTCATGAAGGGGGGTCTTTCCACTTCTTGAACCTTCATCTTGTTACCATTGGAGGCTAGACTTCATTGCATGACGTGTTGATGTTCAAAATTTCATAGCAACTTCCTTTGCTGGAACTGTGTGATATGTTGTTTTTATTGAAGTTTTTAAGATTAAAATGAGTTCTTTGGGTGTCAAAACTTAGGGTTAGTCTTAAATTTCACTTAAATCGGAGTTTTCTAGCAAAAATTATGAACAAAACCAGTTCAAGGATATTTTCTAGGATTAAATCTGTCATGAAATTAAAATGGTGGTTATGGATGTATGGACTCTTTTTGTTAAATTTTTTACTTCAAAAATGAGTTTGTTAGAAGTGAAAATATAGCGTAGCATGTAAAATTTATGAAAAACTGATTTCCAGAACACTTAGAAATTTGAAGAGAAGTTTAAGAGTGAAACTTTGTCAAACAGGGCAACAACTTGATGCTGGACATTAGATGACTTAATTTGGTAATTCTAAGACTACAAATGGATTTAGAATGAAGAAAACCATAGGCAGAGTGTCAGGGAGCCCTAAGAACCACTATAGGATCCACTATGAACTTGTAAGCTAAGACAAAGAAAATTACTAAACCCATGAGGATCAACTTGTACTAATTCACAAATTTGTAATTTGATGTTGTATGTAATGTTTGTGGCTTGTATGATCAATGTTGAAATTAATTGCAAGTTTTCTCTAATGGTTACTATTATGCCTCAAAATGTTATGGATACTGTTAATGTGATTGTTAAGATATAAGGTTGATCGAGGCCGTACCTGAATCAAATAAACATTAAAATGAATTATCTAGGAAATGATCCTAGGTCGTCTCCCAATGAGCAATGATCAACCAAACGTTCATAACAGATAGTAGGAAAATAGTAACGAATTGGGGGGGGGGGGGGGTTGTTTTTTGTAAATTAAGCAGCGAGTAAAATTGAATTAGAAAATATCAGAATTAAAACATGTTGCTTCCCCTTGATTCACAAGCAAGTCTCTTATCCTAGGTTACAGAGTTTATCCTTTATCAGTTCAACCACTTAATACAACCCTAAATTAAATTACTAAGCGAAATTTAACATAAGGCATTCATTATGTGATTAAGCAACACATACACCAATTAATCATAAACGATCATTAAGCATGAACGTAATTAAGCGCAGAGACAATTAATCAAGCACTAAGCATGCATGAATTAATAGCAACAAATTCAGAGTAATTAGTGAAGAGGAAAAACTGAACAGAATTTAACAGTAATAATAGAACCTCTAAGAGAACTTAGCCTTCCATTAATCAATAGAGAACGAAATTATAGATTGAAGAACGGAATTTTATTGCTAAAATGAAAAGTCAAAACTGGAATTGCAAAACGAAAAAGTGTCTAAGAAAAGTCTAAAACTAAAAATGAAAATAGGAGAGAGAGAAGAGAGAGGAGAGGTGAGGAGAGAGGGGAAGGGCCTAAACTAGAACCTTGGTGCTGTTATATAGTTTTCCAGCCCCAAAGTTTACAAATTTGTTTTAAATCCAAGCCCATAAATAAAATAAAATCAAATCTAGATAAGATAAGATCTGGATGAAATAATATCTAGATGAGATCAAATCTAAATAATATATAGATAAGATAAAGTCTAGATAAGATAAAGTTTTGTAGAATAAAATAGTCTGCCCTCTTCAAGTCCAAGCCCAATTCTGGATTCAAGCCCAATGCTTCATTAATTCCTGAAATTAGATTAAAAACATCAAATTAGTTGAATGGACCCAAATAATAAAACTGCCTGATTAATTTGACAATTAAGACTAATCAATACTTAAAATGGTGCAAAAAAGGTTAAGAAATAGGAGAAAATAATGGCACATCAAAACCCCCCATACTTAGCCTTTTGCACTCTTGGGAAAAATGAAATAAA
This sequence comes from Glycine max, assembly GCF_000004515.6. Taxonomy (NCBI): domain Eukaryota; kingdom Viridiplantae; phylum Streptophyta; class Magnoliopsida; order Fabales; family Fabaceae; genus Glycine; species Glycine max. The sequence continues at coordinate 21,059,826 of NC_016091.4, read as the reverse complement.
GAACAAAATCATAGGATATCAAAGAGAGATAAACAAAAACATTTACATATTGGTTTAGCCCCATCCTCTAAATTTATCCGATGCATACATGTGGATGGGCTAATACCAAGAATGTCCGCCAGGGTCCAGTGTATAGCCTTCTTATGCTTCTTGAGAACTGATAACAACTTCTGCTCTTGCTCATCAACAAGGGAGGCAGATATAATTACTGGAAAACTTTTGCTATCATCCAAGTAAGCATATTTTAAATTTGATGGCAGAGGCTTTAATTCTGGTGTGGGCAGCTGGATAATGGTAGAAAGAGATGGTTTCTCAGCCTGTACCTCATAAAGAAAGTCAGAGGTATGTGTACTTCCTGAAACATGGTTAGTTCTATCTGACTCTAGAAAATCAATCTCAAGAGGTAAAACATCACCAGACATGTAATCAATATAAATTTCATATTCACTCTCAGCATCAAATTCAGACATATGATCAAGTACAAATTCTGATTCAATGCATGAAGAGTGACATGCATGCAGATTAGAATGAAGATCAGTCATGTATTCATCAACAATATGGTCAATTATTTCAACATGAAATACAGAAAGATCTTCAGATGGGTGTTTCATAGCATCAAGAATATTAAAATGAACAGTTATATCACCAAACTCCATAGATAGTGTGCCTGCATATACATCTATCTTAGTTCTAGCAGTTTTCATAAAATGTCTGCCTAGAATGCTGGGAACTGATCCTTTAGAAAATCCCTCCTCCATATTCAAAATATAAAAATCAACAGGAAAAATCAGTTCACCAACTCTAACTAAGACATCTTCTATGAAACCAGCAGGATAGGCAACACTTCTATTAGCTAAATGAATTACCACACCAGTTGACTGCAAAGGACCTAGAGATAGAGAATTAAAAATAGACAGAGGCATAACACTAACAAGAGCTCCTAAATCTGGCATGGCATTGTCAAACTTAATGTTCCCTATAATACAAGGTATGCTGAATGTACCTGGATCTTTACATTTTTTAGGGATTTGGGGAACAGATTTACCAATCAATGTGGAGACATTTCTGCCCATACTAATTCTTTCACTTCCCTTAAGCTTCTGCTTATGAGTGCACAACTCCTTCAAGAATTTAGCATATCTTGTAATTTGCTTTATTGCATCCAGCAGAGGTATGTTTACCTCTACTTCTCTAAATGTTTCCAAGATCTCCTTCTCTGCCTCTTCCATTATTTTGTTGGAAATTGATCTTGGAGGGAATGGAAGAGGGATATGCTGCTTTTGTAAATCAGAATTACCAGTGGGAAATTCACCTGCATAGAAATTGTTAGGTAACTTACTCTTTAAATTTTTGTCATTATCTTTTTCTGGAGTAGAGTGAAGTTTGGCAGGTTCATTTGCGGATGAGGAAGATGTTGCTGGTTGAGGTCCTTGACACTGCTTTCCCGACCTCAATGCAACGACACTCATATTTTTGGGATTCTGGACAAATTGAGAAGGTAATCTGTCAGAATTTTGGGACTATTGTTGATTTAACTATGTAGCCAATTGTCCCATCTAATTAGTTAAGCTCTGAATGGAGGCTCTGGTCTCTTGCCGAAACTGCATGTTTTGCATAGTCATTTGCCTCACAAGTTCTTCAAGGCAAGGTTGCGGAGGAGCCTCAACTATTTGCTATTTCTGGGGCTGTTGTTGTTGTTGCTGCTGGATTGGTGGAGGAACGTATGGTCTGCTTGGGCTAGCAACATTTTGAAAATAAGGTTGTTGTTGTTGTTGCTGCTGCTGTTGTGAAGGATTCGACCATCTAAGGTTGGGATGATTCCTCCACCCGGGATTGTACCTGTTGCTGGAGAGGTCATAATTATTTTGTTGTGGCTGATTTTGCTGCTGAGGTTGAGGAGGTCTGTTGTAGATGTTTGCAGCATAAGCTTTAGGTTGTTCAATTGCTTCATATTATTGCACAGAAGGGCAAAGGTCTGTGTGGTGGTCGGCAGAGGAGCATAAACCACATAGTCTGGCGACAGGTGCAGATTTTTTATTCACGGCCAATTGGGTTACCAGGTTAACCAAGGCATCTAGTTTACCTTCAAGCTTCTTAGTCTCGGCTGATGAAGATGAATTCGTGGCTACTTCATGCACTCCTCTAATGACAATAGCATCACTTCTGGCACTAAATTGTTGGGAGTTGGAAGCCATCTTCTCAATTAAATTTCTGGCTTCAGCAGGGGTCATGTCTCCAAGGGCTCCACCACTGCCAGTATCTATCATGCTTCTCTCCATGTTACTGAGTCCTTCATAAAAATATTGGAGAAGAAGCTACTCTGAAATCTGGTGGTGAGGGCAACTGGCACATAACTTTTTAAATCTCTCCCAGTATTCATATATGCTCTCTCCACTGAGTTGTCTAATACCTGAAATATCCTTTCTGATGGCCGTGGTCCTGGAAGCAAGGAAATTTTTTTCTAAGAATACTCTCTTGAGGTCATCCCAGCTCGTGATGGACCTTGGAGCAAGGTAATATAGCCAGTCCGTTTCCACTCCCTCTAAAGAATGAGGAAAGGCCTTCGGAAATATGTGATCCTCCTGGACATCTGGTGGTTTCATGGTGGAGCAGACAATATGGAATTCTTTCAGATGCTTGTATAGGTCTTCACCTGCAAGGCCATGAAACTTTGGAAGCAAATGGATCAGACCAGTTTTAAGAACATACGGGACATCCTCATCAGGGTATTGGATGCACAAGCTTTCATAGGTGAAATCAGGTGCAGCCATTTCCCTTAGAGTCCTCTCACGGGGTGGAGGTTGTGCGATGTTCTCAGAATGTTCAAAATCAGAATGTTCAAAACTATAATGCTCAAAATCACCAATAACTGAATGCTCAGGATGCTCAAAAGGTACTAAATGATGTCTAACTAATCTATGAAATGTCCTATCTATCTCAGGATCAAAGGGTTGTAAGTCAGATGGATTACCTCTAGTCATACACTACATTCAGCATGCACAACTAGTTACCTTCTTATGAAAGTAACAATGTAGGTTTGAACTACAACTACCATTAAATGATATTCAAATGACTTGAAATTTTGTGAGCAACCTTATAAAATGATGAGAAGATAGCACAAAAAATTTCAAATGAAAATTAAAAGTCTAACTATAGAAGCTAAAAATGATAAGTTAAGAAAAATAAGAGAATAATACTTGGAAAATAAAAAACTTTTGACAGAATTGCAATTTTTGGAAGGAGACCTCAGCCGGCCAAATACATATATAATAATAGTCATTTTGATACCCGGAGCAAAAGTTATGGTCGTTTGAAGTTTTGACAAAAATCAAATTTGCTACTTTTTTGGAACTTTCAAATCTGACCAAACTAAGGGCTTCAGCTATTTTTCCCACAAAATATGGATCAAAATAAGTGACCACAAAAAAATTCAGCCAAAAATAACAACTATAGCTACCAAAACAAAAAATCCCAATTAATTCAGCAATGGTGGTCTCTAAAATCTATCGCTAAGGGATTTCCACTACTACCCTGTTTTTAGTTCAACAAAAGTGGTCGCTAAATCCGTCGCAAAGCACTATTCACAGAAAAACACAAAAACTGAAACAGGGGAAGCGCTGAACAGAAAAACTAAACAAAACAACACACTAAACAAAATAACAAGACACTAAACAACACTTAAAGCAACACGAACACAACACACGAAAGCATAAAACAACTAAACATAAAACATGAATCACTAGCTATTATGAACCTTTGGACACTGCTCCCTGGCAACGACGCCAAATTTGATCGAGGCCGTACCCGAATCAAATAAACATTAAAATGCAGTAACTAGGAAGTGATCCTAGGTCGTCTCCCAACGACCAATGAGCAACCAAACATTCATAACAGATAGTAGAAAAATAGTAACGAATTGGGGGGGGGAGGGGTTGTTTGTTTTTGTAAATTAAACAGCGAGTAAAATTGAATTAGAAAATATCAAAATTAAACCACGTTGCTTCCCCTTGATTCACAAGCAAGTCTCTTATCCTACGTTACGCAAGTTTATCCTTTATCAGTTCAACCACTTAATCCAACCCTAAATTAATTTACTAAGCGAAATTTAACATAAGGCATTCATTATGTGATTAAGCAACACATACACCAATTAATCATAAACGATCATTAAGCATGAACATAATTAAGTGCAGAGACAATTAATCAAGCACTAAGCATGCATGAATTAATAGCAACAAATTCAGAGTAATTAGTGAAGAGGAAAAACTGAACAGAATTTAACAGTAATAATAGAACCTCAAAGAGAACTGTGCTTGATCCTCAAGAGAAAGCAGCGCTGGAGACTTAACCTTCCATTAACCAATAGAGAATGAAATTATGGATTGAAGAACAAAATTTTATTGCTAAAACGAAAAGTCAAAACTGGAATTACAAAAAGAAAAAGTGTCTAAGAAAAGCCTAAAACTAAAAACGAAAACGGGAGAGAGAGAAGAGAGAGGAGAGGTGAGGAGAGAAGGGAAGGGCCTAAACTAGAACCTTGGTGCTGTTATATAGTTTTCCAGCCCCAAAGCTTACAAATCTGTTTTAAATCCAAACCCATAAATAAAATCAAATCAAATCTAGATAAGATAAGATAAGATAAGATCTAGATGAAATAATATCTAGATGAGATCAAATCTAAATAATATCTAGATAAGATAAAGTCTAGATAAGATGAAATTTTGTAGGATAAAATAGTCTGCCCTCTTCAATTCCAAGCCCAATTCTGGATTCAAGCCCAATGCTTCATTAATTCCTGAAATTAGATTAAAAACATCAAATTAGCTGAATGGGCACAAATAATAAAACTGCCTAATTAATTTGACAATTAAGACTAATCAGTGCTTAAAATGGTGCAAAAAGGGTTAAGAAATAGGAGAAAATAATGGCACATCAGTGCTCTAAGAGTAAATAGTAGGCTAGACATTTGAGAAATAGAATGCATATCTTGTGAGGCTTTATCACTTTTCATTCAATTCTTGAGCTGATTGACTATCTTGCCATGTTTGAGGTGCTTGGATGATTTTCATGACTGTCTTGATTCTTTAACTATTTGCATGTTGGATGTTGCCCATTCCTTTCATTCCTTGGGATTCGTTGAGAAATATATAAATGTTTTTGTGTTCGTTTGTCTCTCTTTAATGTCTCTAGATTTGTTCCTTGCTCTGCCTTTTGATTTTGCCCAAGAGTGCAAAAGGCTAAGTGTGGGGGAATTTGATGTGTCATTATTTTCTCATATTTCTTAACCCTTTTTGTCACCATTTTAATTACTGATTAGCCTTAATTGTCAAATTAATTATGCAGTTTTATCATTTGGGCCTACTTGACTAATTTTGTGTTTTTAATTAATTTCAGGAAATTATAAGCAATTGGGCTTGGATCCGAAATTAGGCTGAACCGGCTTGGACTTGAAGAGAGCAAACAATTTTATTTTATTTTTTCCAGTTTTATTTTATTTCATTTTTGGGCTTGGACTTTGTCGCAACCTATCCTTCGGCGGGAGGGCGACTCGAGGCTCACGGGTGCGTCTTCCATGGGAGGAAGATGCGCGGAGTCGCCACCAACATTTATTCAAGGAAAACGTCGGAAAAACCAAAAAAGGTGTGGTCTACGAACTTTAAGTGAAAGGTTCGGGGGTTGTATTTACGCACGGGGAAGGTATTAGCACCCCATGCGTCCATCACAAGGGACGGCATCCTTTAATCAAGTGTGCAAACATGACTTCAATTTGTTTTATGTTCCCTTTTACGTCTTTATGTCTTTTTGTACCATTTATATTTTTTATTTTTTTGTGGTCGACAAGGGTATTTCCCTTACTCCTACGTATTCTTCAATTGTGGTAAGGAAATCAGACCTACGTAGTTCTTCGAGAACTAAACGTTGGTTAAGTTGTTTTTTTATCTTTTTTTGCAAGATATATTTTGACTGAACAAATGTCGTTTAAGGCATTGGACCATTAAACGATCTTTTGTTTTTGAAAGGAGAGAAACGTTAAGGCATTGGACCATTAACGATCTCTTGGTTTTGAAAGGAGAGAAACGTTAAGGAGTTGGACCATTAATGATCTCTTGGGGTGGTCGACAAAAGTGGGGCTTTTGCTCCTATGTATCCTTAATTACGATGAGGAAATCAGACCTATGTAGTTCTTGCAAAAGCTGTAAAGTTACATGTTGATTTTATGCTTTTGAATGGTCCATGTTAACCGATAAAAGCAAAGAGGACCGTTTAAGGCGTTGGACCTTAAAATGGTTTTAAGTGACTTTTGCGGACAAAGCTTGATTTGTGAGTTGAGTTTGGCCTTAGTTTCACTTTGGTTATTAGTTAATTGATCCACGGAAACTTCCAAAGAAAAACGTCTAATTGATTTTTTTGATTATTTTATTCAAAGATATTTTGATTATTTTATTATTATTTTTCAAGATATTTTGATTATTTTATTATTATTTTGCTTTTTTTTTGGTTTAACCGAGGTTACAGCGTGAACGATCGGTTAGATTTTGTTTTAAAAGTGATTAAACGATATTACAACACAAATGATCGATTAAAATTCATTTTATCATTTATTAGGTGAGAAAACGGCTTAAATAAACGGTAAAAGCGCGTTAAAGACGGAAGAAAAGAAAACCAAAATTGAACGAAATAAAGATGAAAGCCAAAAAAACAAGAAATGCATTGAAAGTTTCGAATTTGAAAACTTACCAGTTGAAGAACGAAGAACGAACGAAGAACAGTGAAGAACGACGGAAAACCTTCACGGATTCGCTCATGGAAACATCTCAGAAGTGTTACGGAAGCACCTCGGCTTGTATTTTCTTCACGGAAACAATTTTTTCCACCCAAAACAGCTGAAATACATAGCCAGGGGGCTGAGGGATATTTAGAACAACCCCTTTTTGCCTATTTATAGGAAAAAAGGGGAGGAGGTTGCCGCCCAGCTCGCCCAGCTCGCCCAGGCGAGTTGGGTTGCTTCCTCCAGAAGCAATCCTGCTTCGAAAATACTCTGGAAGACCCAAATTCAAAATTTCAAAATTGCTATTTGCACCCCCATTTTGATAAGTTCACCCCCTTCTTTCTTAATTTTATGGAAAAGCTATGGAAGCTTTACGAAAGCATATAGGACTTGAATTTCTTCTTTTTTTCTCTTCCTTCTCACCCATATTAAGTGAAATATGTTTATTTAGGGTTTTAGGAATTTTACAGAAGCATTACGGAAGCTTTAAGAAAGCATATAGGACTTGCTTTCCCACTTTTTCCTCTTCTATTTCACCAATATTAAGTTAAATAGGCTTACTCAAAGTTTTAGGAATTTTATGGAAGCGTTACAAAAGCCTCGGAAGCTCCAGAAACCCTCCCCTTTGCTAAATGCACTCCTCTTTATTTACACACCCCTATTTACTAAATACACTCCCCTTTTGCCTTTTTTTTTGTTGATTCTTTTTCCGTAATGTTACGGAACTTTATGAATTACGTAACGATACTTGTTTTCTTTCCGTAATGTCACAAAACCTTATAGATTACGCAACCGTCCCCTCTTTGGCTTCCAGAATCTTACGGAACTTTACGGATTACGCATTAACACTTCCTTTTGACTTCCGGCATGTCACGGAACTTCACGGATTGTGCAACAATGCTTCCTTTTGACTTCTGGCATGTCATGGAACTTCACGGATTGTCTAACGATGGGTATCAAGTAACTCGAAGTGGTCAAACGAGGGTCGCATCCCAACAAACAGATGGTCCCCGGATGAAATTAGGGTATGACAGTTGCCCCTCTTTACTTGTCTTTTATTGGAGATAAAAGGGAAGTAAAGATAAGACACTAATTTTGTTTGAGCAGAACACCATTCGGCCGGTCAATATCCCCGCCAGTGGCACCTGCAAAAATTTTGAAAATGATCAGCACCGAACGACCAACATCATCCTGATACTGTCAAATTCGTTCCTCTTGGTTGACACAAGGCGCAGAATGACCATAATTTGTCTCTGCGTGCCATCGAACACAATCAAGCCTGGATGGAAAAAAAAGGTGTGCGGAATGACCATAATTTGTCTCCGCCTACCACTCGACTCACTGTCCCTGAATGACAAAGGGCGCAGAATGACCATAATTTGTCTCTACGTGTTTATCACTCGACTTGCTGCTCCTGAATGACAAAGGGTACAAAATGACCATAATTTGTCTCTATGTGTTTATCACTCGACTCGCTGCTCCTGAATGACAAAGGGCGCAAAATGACCATAATTTGTCTCTGCGCATTTATCACTCGTCGAGTCTTGCAGGCATCAAAAGCGTGCGGATGACCATAATTTGTCTCCGCGTATCATCGAGCACAATCGCCTCTGGATGACAAAAGGGTGCAGAATGACCATAATTTGTCTCTGCGTGCCATTGGACACGTTTGTATCTGAATGGCGAAAAGGTGAGCGGAATGACCATAATTTGTCTCCGCCTGTCATCGGGCACGATCGCCTCTGGATGACAAAAGGGCGCAGAATGGCCATAATTTGTCTCTGCGTGCCATCAGACACATTTGTGTCTAAATGACGAAAAGGTGAGCGGAATGACCATAATTTGTCTCCACATGTCATCGGGTTCGCCGCCTCTGGATGACAAAAGGCGCAGATGACCATAATTTGTCTCTGCGTGCCATCAGACACGATTGTGTCTGAATGGCGAAAAGTGAGCGGAATGACCATAATTTGTCTCTGCGTGCCATCGAACACGATTGCGTTTGAATGGCGAAAAGGTGAGCGAAATGACCATAATTTGTCTCTGCATGTCACATGACCTCAGGGTCAGTATGACAGAGATTGTGGGGCGGCCGACAAAAACGAGACTCTTGCTCCTACGTATCCTCAATGAGGAACTCAGACCTACATAGTTCTGGATAACTGTGAGACTAAAATAGTCTCAGTGTTTTCTTCACTAAAATGAGAACATGCTTTAGTAAAGAGACAAAACTTCCAACTGATCAGAGCAACATATGCTTTTCGGATGAAAAACATTGTGTCTACCGGGGAAGGAGAGTATGCTGATGAAATTTTCTTATAACCATAAATGAGATTTTGGACGTTAGCATTTCGCTTCTAAATGACCATTTAGAGGAAACACTGGGTTCAACAAAAATAGAAGAAAATCACTCAAAGTGTATCAATCTCACACGGGTAAGTGTTTCATCCTAATTTCGAACCATAGACATGTCATGACTTGATTTTGTAAATCATTTCCCATCAAATCAAAGATTACATGCGTGATCATGGATCAATAGGACTTTTCTTTGGGAATGGTTTGTTTTCTTGGTGGGAAATTTGGCTTTGAGTGTTTTTGGCCTTTTCCTTTTATGTTTTTGTTTAGTGTGAGGTGAACAAGTCACCGACGCACCGGATTTTGGTTGGCAATCAAAGGGAGAGGACCACTTTAGATCGTGGTTTCCTTTCTTTTTTGTTTACTTGGTGACAATTCTGTATTGTTTAGATGTTGTCTGGTCCAAAGACATTTCTGCATATTTCTTTTGTTTTCTTCCGATGTTTGATCGGGAATTTTCTTTCATTTTTGCATTCTCCCACTCTTTGATTGGGAATTTTCTCCTTTTCTCCTTTTTTTTTTCTTCTTTTTTTTTGTTTTCTTCTGAGAGCAAGGATGGACATTCTCACCCTGGGTCAAGGTTTATGGTAAGTTGGGATTTTGGCTCAAGGCTTGTAGAACGGCTGGACATGATAAATGTCAGGGCGTGGGTTTGGCCAACAGTTCAGGGATAAAGGGGATGTTTGACATTATTTCCATGACACACATGCAACAATGATGATTAGGAAATTTTATGCAAAACTGGTCATGCATGCACCTATTTGGACACTCAAGCATCAAGTTTTTATGGTCATGTGATACTAGGGCTCAAGATTTATTTTCTATATTTTAGTCAACCCAGTGCTTTCAAAACATGTTATTTTATCAATTCATGCATTCATCCGAGTCCATTTTGGGCATTTTGGAAAATTTTCACAGCATTCACCCTTCAGGTGTATATACATTTTCTTTCAAAAATTGGTTATGATCAGTGAATTTTTTTCAAAAAAAAGCTGGAAGTTATCTCTTCTCAAAAGCATGTTGCCTTTTCAACTGAAAGATATATTTTTTGTTCTTGTTTGTTTTTGTTTTTGTTTTTTTTTTCATGAGGTATTTGCTACCTAAAAATGTGTATATTTTTGTGAGGTATTTTTGCTATGCATATCCAAGGTATCTTGCTACCTAAACATATACACACACACACACACACACACACACACACACACACACACACACAGATATATATATATATATATATATATATATATATATATATATATATATATATATATATATATATATATATATATATATATATATATATATATATATATATATATATATATATATATATATATATATATATATATATATATATATATATATATATATATATATATCTAAGGTATCTTGCTACCTAATTGCTACATACATGCATATCTAAGGTATTCTCATACCTAAACACACATACATATATTTTGTGAGGTATGACTACCTTTCGAGCTTGTGCTTGTTTTATTTAAATTCCTAGGATCATGAGCAACTAGGTGTGTCCTACTATAAAAAGTGATCAAATAACAAGCATAGATTCAAAAGGTACTAGGTTGCCTCCTAGTAGCGCTTCTTTAACGTCTTGAGCTGGACGCATGATGACTTGTCGGTCACGGACCTAGTACTATGCTTACCTTTGGCTTTGGACTTGGTTGCCTATTGGTCGGCCATGTGTCGTAGGCAATACTCTAACCTTTTTGTGGATGAGCTGAGGGGCTCTGGAGGTGGCGGTGGTGCATTTGTTGCCTGTTGCTGGCCATCCCCAGGCTGTTGTGGTGTCTTGCCCTCTACCTGCCTGGGGGCACAATACTTCTTGATGAAAGCTCGGTTAGTAGGAGGCCTGATGACCTTGCTGGGGGTGACGGGCACTCCGTAGAACTGACAGAGGCCCGTAACCAGAGCTGAAAATCCCAAGGCCCTATTGGACTTCTCCGGGTCCACTGGGTGTCTTATGGGCGCGACCCCTGCAAATAGTGGATGGCATCAGAAATCAGTTAAGCCACGTGCATACTTACCTATGTCGGAATGGCACAGACCAACTAACACTTCCGCATGGGGAGATCGGTATTGTGGTCGCTGGACAGAATGTTGCTAAGTTGCAATGTCATCCATATCTGTGTAAGAATGGTCATGTTGGTGCGCCTGATCCGCACTCATCTCTTTGTAGTGGCGCGGGTGAAATCTTGCCCCGTATGCACAGTAGCTACACGATAGCCTCCTCCTTTGGTTGTACTTGCATAGTTGGCCCTCTTCCAATATCAGGGGGCGGCCCAGGAAAAAGAACTAATAAAGGGAAACTACTGGCCCCTTAACCGGGAGCGCAAGTCTCGGTTAAGCATTAAGGGCAGAGGACCTTAAATTACCTTAAGGCGTGGATATGGAGCCCACTGAAAGTGAGGACGCGTAGCCCTCTAAAGGCGAGGACGTGCAGCACTCTGAAGTTGAGGACGTGTCGCCCTTTGAAGGTGAGGGTGTGCAATCCACTGAAGGTGAGAACGTATAGTCCTCTAAAGGTGAGGACGTGTAGTCCTCTGAAGGTGAGGACGTATATGTGGAAGCAAAGCTTCATGATGAATCAACAATGATTCAAAAGTGTTTTGATGATAACAATGATGACAACAAAAGATGATGACAAAGGTGATGAACAAAAAGCTCAAAAGATCAAAGAACAACTCAAGTGAATCAAAGAACATCTCAAGTGAATCAAGAACAGGTCAAGAGTTCCAGAATCAAGGAGAATTCAAGACTCATGAAGAAAGCCTAGAATCAAGAATCAAGACTCAAGATCTCAAGAATCAAGATCAAGATTCAAGACTCAAGATTCAAGAATGAAGAAAAGACTCAATCAAGATAAGTATTAAAAAGTTTTTTCAAAACTTTGAATAGCACATGAGTTTTTGACAAAACCTTTACCAAAGAGTTTTTACTCTCTGGTAATCGATTACCATATTGTTGTAATCGATTACCAGTAGCAAAATGAGTTTGAAAAAGTTTTCAAACTAAATTTACAACGTTCCAAATATTTTCAAAAGGCTGTAATCGATTACAATGTTTTGGTAATCGATTACCAGTGTCCTTGAACGTTGAAATTCAAATTTAAAAGTGAAGAGTCACATTGTTTCACTCAAAAGCTTTGTGTAATCGATTACACTTATTTGGTAATCGATTACCAGTGACTGTTTCTGAAAAATCAAAAGATGTAACTCTTCAAAAAGGTTTTGACTTTTTCAAATGGGTTTTAAGTTTTTCTAAAAGTTATAACTCTTCTGAATGGCCTTCCTGACCAGACATGAAGAGTCTATAAAAGCAAGGCTTTGTTTTACTTTTCAAAATTAATCTTATACAATCCTTTACAAGCCTTGAATCTCTTTGAACTTCTTCTTCTTTGTACCAAAATCTTTCTGAAGTTTTCTGGTTTTCTAAACCTTGGAAACATGTGCTATTCATCTTTTCATTCTCTTCTCCCTTTGCCAAAAAGAATTCGCCAAGGACTAACCTCCTGAATTCTTTTTGTGTCTCTCTTCTCTCTTTTCCAAAAGAACAAGGGACTAACCACCTGAATTCTTTTGTGTCTCCCTTCTCCCTTGTCAAAGAATTCAAAACGACACAGTCTGAGAATTCTTTTGATTCTTCCCATTCCCTAATACAAAAACCTTCAAAGGTTTAACCGCCTGAGAATTCTTTTGTATCCCCATTGACAAAGTATCAAAGGTGTAACAGCCTGAGATCTTTGTCTTAACACATTGGAGGGTACATCCTTTGTGGTACAAGTAGAGGGTACATCTACTTGGGTTTGACTGAGAACAAGAGAGGGTACATCTCTTATGGATCAGTTCTAGTGGAGGGTACATCCACTAGGGTTTCAAAGAGAACAAGGGAGGGTACATCCCTTGTGGATCTTTGCTTGTAAAAGGATTTTTACAAGGTTGAAAGAAATCCTAAGGACCGTAGGTCGCTTGGGGACTGGAGGTAGGCACGGGTTGTTGCCGAACCAGTATAAAAACTCTTGTGTGTTTGTTTCCTTCTTCCCTACTCTTTTACTTTCCGCTGTGCATTTTAATTTCCGCTTTTACTTTTTGTTAAGTTTCTCTTCTACTCCATATTCTCTTAACAACAAAAGTAAAAGCCTTAAAAGAGTAATTTTTTAATTAGTAAAGGTTTAGGAATAATTAATTCAACCCCCCCTTCTTAATTATTCTGAGGCCACTTGATCCAACAGTATAGTCCTCTGATGGCAAGGGCGTGCAGCCTCTGAAGGTGAGGACGTACAGTCCTCTGAAGGTGAGGACGTGCAGCCCTCTGAAGGTGAGGACGTGTGGTCCTCTGAAGGTGAGGATGTGCAGTCCTTTGAAGGTGATAGGTACTAGTACCCAAGGGTCCACCTTTATGAGAAAGCACGAGATTAACTCATTGAGAGGGCCGATCATCCCAAATTCGAAAGATTAAATATGAGATGTAGGAAATCTATGCAGTTAACATGATTCTTAGGGATGCAGATGCATGCAACCTTTGTCGTGAAATTTGGTAAATGCGGACTTCATATGGAATAATGCAATGCAATAGAAAGTTGTACAATGTTCATGACATTCTTTCCCTACTTTGTGATTTTGATTTTTGTTTAATTTTTTTTTTGGAAAACATAGATTGACTGTCCTTTTGAAAGAGGTGATAATTCGTGCAACCTTATCCTATCTTTTGCAAATCGCTCCGGGAACTCCCTCAGAGTGTATGTTCTGTTTGATTTAGTCACTTGACCATTTTGGAGTGACGGCAATGGAGTCGTTTGATGTCTAATCAATCCATTGAAATTCCAGGATTTGTCCCTTTTTTTTTGTTTAAAAACATCGACGGGTGAGAACTTTTGATCTGCCCCTATGTTTACTTGAGGCTCATGCACGATGCCCCTCATTGCCCCAGTGTAAGGCTTTGAGGTACCAATTGTTATCTTTCGTCATGACCTTGTAGCTAGGAACCTATTGGGTGAGAACTTCTAATCTGCCCCCAGGTTTACATGAGGCTCATGCACAGTGCCCCTCATTGCCCCAGTGTAAGGCTTTGAGGTACCAATCGTTGTCTTTCGTCATGACCTTGTAGCAGGGAACCTATTGGGTGAGAACTTCTAATCTGCCCCTAGGTTCACTTGAGGTTCATGCACGATGCCTCTCAATGCCCCAGTGTAAGGCTCTGAGGTATCCATCCTTGTTTTGTTTTCACAACCTGCTAGCAAGGAAGACTGAAAGAAGCGGTTGATTCTTGCAAAAAGAATTTTCCAAGTATGAGAAATAGTTGAAGGATTTTTTCAATCGACGGATTAAGTCAAATGAGGTTACATGAACGTCTATATTTTTACTTGAAAACACAATCAATCAAATGCTTTTTTTATTTTTATTTTGAAACTTATTTTTGCTTTACTTTTCATTTTACGGCACCCTCACCAAATGTGTAGCACGAGTAATTTCTGATTGAACGGTCTTGGAAGTCCAAACTCAGGAGCGCAGGTCGCTTGAGCAAATAGACCAATGGCTTGCACCCACATTCCGGTGAAATTTGAATAAGCAAAGATGTGTTTGTGAGAGGATGAAGGACAAAGATATCAATTTTATCCATTTTATTTAGCATTGTAACTGTGGTTTACAATAATGGTATAAACTTGAAAATCCTGATGAGTCATTAGAGACATCTAACGACAGCTTTCAAAATTGCCCCATGTGTGGCATCTGTTGTCAATGTCAGGATTTACACGCGATTCTCCTCAAATTTCAGCCAGCCCGCATCAATTAGACCTTGCACCTTACGCTTCAGGGCCCTACAATGCTCAATGGAACGCCCCGGGGCTTCTCCATGACAAGCACACATTGCGTTCAAGTTGTATTCTCGGAGAAATGGAGGTTGATGAACCTTGGCTGGGCTTATGGCTACCATTGAATTATCAAGTAGATATGGAAGCAAGTCAGCATAGGACACCAAAATTGGGGTGAATTCTACAGGCTTTTTCGCTGCAAAATTCATTTCCTGGTTGGTGTTTTGGTTTGTGCTAAAGGTGGTGTTCGTCATTGGAAGTGCGGTAGACAGGCTTTGTGGTTGATTTAGGGATGGCCTATGTGGATAACTGGGAGGTGGGTAAGGAGAAGGTTTGTTATTGGCTGAGTAATGACATTGTTGGGTTGGTGGGAAACTTGGTTGTATAGGAATGGCAGTCGCAGTATGGGTTTCTCCCTCATTCTCACCCTCTTCATTTGCCCCAGTTTTTTTTGCATTTATCAAAGCGCAATGATCAGATTTGCCTCTTTTTAGACCCACTTCGATCATTTCACCAGCGAAGACCAAATCTGCAAAGCTTGAAGGTGTGTAACCCACCATTTTTTTAGTAAAACACTGGTAATGTGTTTATTATTATTGTGATCATCTATTCCTCCATCGTTGGAGGTGCCACTTGAGCTGCCAGGTCTCTCCACCTTTGGGCGTATTCTTTGAAAGATTCATACCCCTTTTTGCACATGTTCTGCAGTTGCATCCTATCTGGAGCCATATCAGAATGTATTGATACTGCCTAACGAAGGCAACCGTTAGGTCCTTCCAAGAATGGACTCGGGAAGGTTCCGAGTTAGTGTACCAGGTAACAGCTACCCCAGTAAGACTTTCTTGGAAGAAATGTATCAGCAGGTCCTCATCTTTGCGTATGCCCCCATCTTCCGACAATACATCTTTAGATGGTTCATGGGGCAAGTAGTCCCCTTGTACGTGTCAAAGTTCGACACCTTGAACTTGGGAGCGGTGATGATATTGGGTACTAGGAACAACTCTTCTAGGTTAGCAAAGGCATAATCTTCGCCTCCTTCAATGGCCTTGAGCCTTTCCTCTAGATGATCCAACTTCTCCCATTTCTGCCATAGCATGAGGGTTTTTAACCATTGTGGAATGTGAGGGTTGTGGTTGGGGGCGAAATTGAGGGCCCTCCAAAGTGTTTTGCAGGGGTATACCACCAACTGCTTGCCCTTCAGTGGCATATCCGAGGCAAGGCTCGAAGTCGGCTAGATTGTGGTGGGGCATTTTATGTGTCTCCCCCATGGGTCGAGAGACATGTGCATGATCAAATTGAGGTTGTTGCCTCTCAATGAGTATAGGAGTGGAGTTATTGGCATTCTCATTGGGAGTGTACGCCACATTGGGTGGTGCATAGTTGGGAGGCAAGCCATATGGCGGGAAGGCGTGCTCGTTTTGAATTTGCACATCATGGGGCTGTCCGTACTTCCCAAATCTTTGCTCACCATATCTGAGGTTGGATGATTCATTTGGTTGAGATCAGATGGGGGCATCGGGTTCACCTTAGCAACAGCGCTGGTAGCGGCAACTGCAATCGCATGGGCTTCCATTATCTTCTTCATACTCATCATGGCCTCCATCATTGTGGCCATTTGCCCTTTCATGGCCTCCATGTCGGCCTTCACCTTCTCTTGCACCTCCTCTGCTTTACCCATTACTCTAGCTCTAGCATGAGTTCGGTAAGGGCATCGTAAAGCGTGTTCTTTTCTTTTTGATAATAATGATTAAGTTCATTTTATTTTATTTTACAAGGAAAGAATGCAATGAGCGATGCAACCAATGAAAAGCATGGATGTATGCAAATGATGCACAGTTGAAGTATTGCGAATTTTTACGCAGGATATGGGGTTGAATCAATTTAGATTTTCAACATGGTCCATGACATCTTTGTGAAGGTGAAACTGGAAGTAAGAAGGACATCAACAATCCTAAATGTGTTTGGCAGTAGATGAAGCAGCAATGTAACTTGATCCATCTTTTGCCCAAATTTTTTTGTAGGGTGGTTACTTCCATACTTCAACTTGACTTGATGAACCTTTTTCGCAAAAGCATGAGCTTGGTTCAACCCCATAACCCAAGGAATGGCAATTTTGATCGCCAATACTTGACAACATTTCATAGAGATGAAAGACTCGGGAACACGTATGATATGGATTGAGATGCCCGAAGAAACATATTTTCTTAGTTAACCATGCATTAGGTACCATGTTCAATTATTTTGTTTTTAAGTGAAACGGGTTTATGATCCCAACATGGTTGGCTCATGGTACCAAATATATGCAACTAAGAATGCATCATGAATTTTCATGCTTCCCTTTTTGTTTTTGTTTTGCAGAGGAAAATGAAAGGATCATGCATGAGCGAACATGAAAACAAAAGGTATGCAGTTTGTAGAACAAAAAGTATGTTGAACGCATATGCATGATGATGCAATGACTCATGCAAAATGTGATGCTGGAATATGATAACGGAAAAATGCAGGAACGATATGTTTATTATAATGCCATGAAGAGATGCTTATGCGATGCATGATATGAATGCATGCTAGAGATAAAATGCGGGAGTGATTTGATTCGCACTGATCTTTGGAGTAAAAACGCGGGATAAACTCATTTTATTCAGAAAGTTTATAACTAGTCAAGATCTGAGCGACAATACAAACTTCCTAGCGGTTTCTAATTATATGGGCCATTAAGTCTATCATATGCTAACAATAGCCGAGAAGTCCGTGGATCTCCTCGGGGCGGAGTAGGTGTCCGCCATTGCTTTGGCCTTAGCTAGCAATCGGGGAAGGTCTTGACTCCCGTTCAAAGTAAGAGCAAATCGGTCCATCCATATTGTTGCCTCTTGATGTAACGAGTCGATCACCCTCCTTCTAGCCTCCTCTTCCGCGTACACTCGGGCATACTCGTCCGCCACTTTGTGCTCGTGGGTCGTGGCTAGATTTAATTCTTCTTGGTACTTGCTGACGATGGCTAACATGTTGGTCTCTGTCTCGCATAAACGCTGAGAAAAGTTTCTCTTGGACCTTGAGCAAGCAGCTAACTCCTTTTTCAAGACCATGCTATGTGCTTGTGACCGGTCTCTCTCTTCCCTTCGAAGCTTGAGCTCATTGTTGTTGCCCCACAAAGCTCCACAAAATTTGTCTCGACCATGCTCTTCCTTGTGAGCCTTCTTGGTTTCTCTTTCAAGGGCTCTTGCGGTAGCTGCATTTTCTTCTCGTAACCCGGCACACTCTTTGCAGACGTTTGTAGCGGACTAACTTGAATTTTTCTTTGGCAAGTCTTGCTTTTCCTAGTTCTGTTTTTAGAGCTCGGACTTCTTCATCCTCTTCCGAAGCTTCGAAGTTCATTTCGTCGATAATCTTTAACTTGGAAAGCCAATCTAACCCTCGTGTACGAACTTTCAGCCATTCATGATAACCACCATGATGCCATTACGGATGCCCCTAAGTTCTTTATCTTTCCTTAACGGGCTTTCCCACGCCTTATGGACTCTTCGTATAATCTTGAAACTTTGCGCGCCGAAATCTCTCACAAGGAAAGGAGAAAGGCTCTCTTCCGCTGGTGCTCCCCTCATGGGGTGCGGGATTGTAGTTAATACAACCCCTCGTCCCTATCAACGGGATGTTTGGGTAGTCCCCACATGAGAAGAGGACTCCCTCCTTTCTTTCCTTCCATCGAGGAAACCAACTGATTGTTCTACCTCCTATCCCAGCCAAGTGTTGGTCCCAAACTACTATTCTCTATTTGACACACGAGCGATGGCTTCGAAGTGGACATGGATGCCTTATATCTTATTGTAATAGGTGCGAAACCAACCATACACAAAGAGCAGGTAAACAGAAGATGATCCGTGCGCTACTCTTCTCGCACCTTCGGTCAAATGTGTCAAATAAGTCTGCCAAGATAGCTACCACCGGGCTTTCTTTGCTATGGTGATATTCAAGGAAATCATCAATTGCGGCTAGGTCCACCAAACCATCCATGTTTGGAAAGAGGACAACCCCAAAGATTAGCAATGCTAATATGTCCATAAACGGGACCCACTCCTCTTGATTCGCCATATCCCTTGCCTTGCCTTCTAAGTACTTTCATGGTAGGCCCACTACGCCGTTTCGAGTTTGCTTTACACGATCCAATTCTCTTGCCGAATCCCTGACCACAACTGCAATCTTACTCAAGGAGGGAAGAAACCCGGAGAAAAGATACAGTTTCCTTCCCCCAAAAGGACATCCTAGAATCTCCTCAAATTCTTCAACAGTCGGTACTAATTGGAAGTCTCCAAACATGAAGCATCTCAAAGGCTGGTCATAGTATTGGGTGAGTGATACCATGACTTCCGTGGATATCTCTGCTATGGTCAAATCTAAAATCTTTCCGTACACCTTGCGGAAGGCTTGCATTTGGAGGGGTCCCATCAACCGCCCCAACTCCTTAATGTTGGTGATATCTAGGCCCTTAATCTTGACTTGACAAAAAAATTTTCCGGTTTGATTTGTTCCCATGTTTTACTAAAGTGAAACAAAACCCAGTGCGAATCAAAACTTCGACATCTATCATTGGTGGAATGGATGAATGCATGAAGAAATGCATATGACACAGATGCAATTTATGAATATGGGAGCCCGAGAAATTGTCTCCTTCTTAGATACAACGTCTTGGGGGAGCACGGCGCCCGACGTATGTATTTAAGAAGGTGACACGGACCTTCCGTTGGTTTGCCAAAGAGAGGGGATCAAGACGAAACTCGTGCATGATAAGGCACAACATGGGAATGTGCATAGTACGACACTATCCACAAACAAATATAATCAAAGGGGTACACGACATTTGACTACATGCATGGCAGTGTGAAAAATAGCACGTAGCGTGCTTGCTCCGTGCCCCTATTTTAGGGACCCATATGGGAGGGAGCTAAAAGGGCTTTTAGTGATAATTCCCAAGGTGGTCATATCTCTCTTGATGGTCTCTAGAGGTATCATCCCCTTCGAAGAACATATTGCAGCAGTAGGGACTACTAGCAACAACATGTTGTTAAAGAGAAAAACTCTAGATGAGGGTTCACTGTAATCAAGCAAGTCGGAGACCTAGCATGATCATAGATTCACCTCCACTCCTTATGTTCCCACGAACCGGGTATATGGCCCTTTTTCCACTCACCGTGTGTGCAAATAGTGTTGGTGTTTGTGTGCACCAAATGAATTAATATTTACCTCATGCATACATTTTAAAACACACTAAAAGCATCAAAAGAGTTTATATACACAAGAACATAAGAAAAAATACACAAAGAACAAGAACAAAAGGGAAGTCATAGTAAAGAAAGCACACTGATTGATTGGCCTAACTCTCTGACAATAGTCCCTAGTGGAGTCGCCAACTGTCGCAACCTACCCTTCGGCGGGAGGGCGACGCGAGGCTTACGGGTGCGTCTTCCATGGGAGGAAGATGCTCGGAGTCGTCGCCAACGTTTATTCGAGGAAAACATCGGAAAAACCGGAAAAAACGTGGTCTACGAACTTTAAGTGAAAGGTTTGGGAGTTGTATTTACGCACGGGGAAGGTATTAGCACCCCACGCGTCCGTCACAAGGGACGACAACCTTTAATCAAGTGTGCAAACATGACTTCAATTTGTTTTATGTTCCCTTTTACGTCTTTATGTCTTGTTGTACCTTTTATATTTTTTATTTTTTTGTGGTCGACAAGGGTGTTTCCCTTGCTCCTACGTATTCCTCAATTGTGGTAAGGAAATCAGACCTACGTAGTTCTTCGAGAACTAAACGTTGGTTAAGTTATTTTTTATCATTTTTTGCAATATATATTTTGACTGAACAAATGTCGTTTAAGGCATTGGACCATTAAACGATCTTTTGTTTTTGAAAGGAGAGAAACGTTAAGGCGTTGGACCATTAACGTTCTCTTGGTTTTGAAAGGAGAGAAACGTTAAGGCATTGGACCATTAACGATCTCTTGGGGTGGTCGACAAAAGCGGGGCTTTTGCTCCTACGTATCCTCAATTGCGATGAGGAAATTAGACCTACGTAGTTCTTGCAAAAGCGGTAAAGTTACATGTTGATTTTATGCTTTTGAACGGTCCATGTTAACCGATAAAAGCAAAGAGGACCGTGTAAGGCGTTGGACCTTAAAAATGGTTTTAAGTGACTTTTGCGGACAAAGCTTGATTTGTGAGTTGATTTTAGCCTTAGTTTCACTTTGGTAATTAGTCAATTGATTATTTTATTCAAAGATATTTTGATTATTTTATTATTATTTTTCAAGATATTTTGATTATTTTATTATTATTTTTCTTTTTTTTTGGTTTAACCGAGGTTACAACGTGAACGATTGGTTAGATTTTGTTTTAAAAGTGATTAAACGATATTACAACACAAATGATCGGTTGAAATTCATTTTATCATTTATTAGGTGAGAAAACGACTTAAATAAACGATAAAAGCGCGTTAAAGACGGAAGAAAAGAAAACCGAAAATGAACGAAATAAAGATGAAAGCCGAAAAAACAAGAAATGAATTGAAAGTCTCGGATTCGAAAACTTACCCATTGAAGAACGAAGAACGAACGAAGAACGAACGAAGAACGAATGAAGAACGGTGAAGAACGACGGAAAACCTTCACGGATTCGCTCACGGAAACATCTTGGAAGCGTTCAGAAGTACCTCGGCTTGGATTTGCTTGACGGAACAATTTTTTCCACCCAAAACAGCTGAAATACATAGCCAGGGGGCTGATGGATATTTAGAACAACCCCCTTTTGCCTATTTTTAGGAAAAAGGGGGAGGAGGTTGCCACCCAGCTTGCCCAGGCGAGCTGGGTTGCTTCCTCCAGAAGCAATCCTGCTTCGAAAATACTCTGAAAGGCTCAAATTCAAAATTTCAAAATTGCTATTTGCACCTCCCATTTTGATAAGTTCACCCCCTTCTTTCGTAATTTTATGGAAATGTTACGGAAGCTTTACGGAAGCATATAGGACTTGACTTTCTTCTTTTTTTCTCTGCCTTCTCACCCATATTAAGTGAAATATGTTTATTTAGGGTTTTAGAAATTTTACGGAAGCTTTAAGCAAGCATATAGGACTTGATTTCCCTCTTTTTCCTCTTCTATTTCACCAATATTAAGTGAAATAGGCTTACTCAAAGTTTTAGGAATTTTACAGAAGCGTTACGAAAGCCTCGGAAGTTTCGGAAACCATTTTCCAACAAAACGTGGAGGATCTTGATAAGTTCACCCCCTCCCCTTTGCTAAATGCACTCCTTTTTATTTACACACCCTGTTTACTAAATACACTCCCCTTTTGCTTTTTTTTTGCTGATTCTTTTTTCCGTAACGTTACGGAACTTTACGAATTACGTAACGATACGTGTTTTCTTTCCGTAATGTAACGAAACCTTACGGATTACGCAACCGTCCCCTCTTTGGCTTCCGGAATGTTACGGAACTTTACGGATTACGCGTTAACACTTTCTTTTGACTTCCGACAAGTCACGGAACTTCACGGATTGTGCAACAATGCTTCCTTTTGACTTCCGGCATGTCATGAAACTTCACGTTTTGTCTAACGATGAGTATCAAGTACCTCAAAGTGGTCAGACGAGAGTCGCATCCCAACAAACAGATGGTCCCCGGACGAAATTAGGGTATGACAGACTTAAAACAGATTTGTATGCTTTTTTTAGGGTTTTGCATTTTTCAGTTTTGTGTTACTGTTCACGCGCACTGTTCATGTAGCAATCAAAATTGATTTTCTGCTTCAAATTGCAATTTCCTTTTCTGCTTCTGCCCTTGAATTCGTTTTTGTTTCTGCTGATTAATGGAAGGCTGAGTCTCCAATGTTGTTTTCTCATGAGGATTAAGCACAACTCTCTCTTTGAGGTTTTGTTATTACTATTAAATTCTGATCAGTTTTTCCCATTCACCAATTGCTCTGTGTTTGTTGCTTTAATCCATGCATGCTTGATGCTTGATTAATTGTCTCTGTGCTTAATTTACGTTTACGCTTAATGATCAGTTTCGTTCATGCTTAATGGACATGTGAGAGGATCAATTGGTATATGTGTTGCTTAATCACATAATGACAGCCTTATGTTAATTTTCACTTAGTCAATTAATTTCGAGTTGGATTAAGTGGTTGAACTGATTAGGGATAAATTCTCGTAACCTAGGATAAGTGACTTGCTTTTGAATCAAGGGGAAACAATATGTTTTAATTATGTTATTTTCTTATTCAAGTTTGCTTGCTGTTTAAATTACAAAAACAAACAACCCCCCCCCCCACTTCGTTACTGTTTGATTAACATATGTTATGAGCGTTTGGTTGATCATTGCACACTAAGAGATGACCTAGGATCACTTCCTAGATACTGCATTTTTAATGTTTATTTGATTCGGGTACTTCCTAGATGATCCAAAGGTTCATAATAGTGTTTAGTTGTTTTGTGTGTAGCTCTGTTGTTTAGTGTTATGAGTGTGTGTTGTTTTGTTTTGTGTAGTGTTCTGTTTTGCATTTGAATCGCGTCCCCTATTTAGTGCTTCCATGTTTCAGTTTTGTGTAATGCGGTGAATAGTGATTAGCGACTGAGAACTAGCGACTGATTTTACAATTTAATTGACGATTTTTGTTTTAATAGTTAGAGTTGTTATTCTTGGCTGATTTTTTGTGTGGTAGTTTCTTTTAATCCATATTTTGTGTGAAAAATACCAGAAGCACTTGTTGTGGCTGAATTTAAGAGATTCAAAAAATTTGGGAACTTGTTTTTAGCAAAACTTAAAACGGCCATAACTTTTGCTCTGGTTATCAGAATGACTATTATAATATATGCATTTGGGGTAGAAAAAAATTTATCATAGTATGACAACCCGCTACAGCCGGTTGGAGTTTCCCTACATGAAAAATCAGTTGTTTACTAAGTTTTTTTTTTCAAGTATTATTGTCCTATTTTTCTAAACTTTCATAGATTATTTAGGCATAGTGTCCATCTTGATCATTCTGCGCATTTCGATCATTTTGAGCATTCTGAGTATTCTGTTGCTGGTGATTCTAAACATTATGATTTTTAGCATTCAACTACTAATTTTCATACTGAGAACATGGCTCAACCTCCACCTCGTGAGAGGACTCTTAGGGAGATGGCTGCACCTGATTTCACTTATGAAAGCTTGTGCATTCAATATCCTGATGAGGATGTTCCATATGTTCTCAAGAGTAGACTAATACATTTGCTTCCCAAGTTTCATGGTCTTGCAGGTGAAGATCCTCATAAGCATCTTAAAGAGTTCCATATTGTCTGTTCCACAATGAAACCCCCTAATGTCGAGGAAGATCATATCTTTCTAAAAGCTTTTCCTCATTCTCTGGAGGGAGTGGCGAAAGATTGGTTGTACTACCTTGCTCCCAGGTCCATTAATAGCTGGGATGACCTTAAGAGGGTGTTCTTGGAGAAATTCTTCCCTGCATCTAGGACCACTGCCATTAGAAAAGACATTTCATGCATCAGGCAACTTAGTGGAGAGAGCTTGTATGAGTATTGGGAAAGATTCAAGAAATTGTGTGCAAGCTGCCCTCACCACCAGATTTCTGAGCAACTCCTTCTGTAATATTTCTATGAGGGTCTTAGCAACATGGAGATGAGTATGATTGATGCTTCCGGTGGTGGAGCTCTTGGTGATATGACTCATGTTGAGGCTAGGAATTTGATTGAGAAAATGGCTTCCAACTCCCAACAATTCAGTGCAAGAGATGATGCTATTGTCCTTAGAGGAGTCCATGAGGTGGCCACGGATTCATCTTCATCTGCTAAAAATAAAAAGCTTGAGGGAAAACTTGATGCCTTGGTCAACCTAGTAACTCAGCTTGCCATGAATTAGAAATCTGCATCTGCACCTATTACAAGAGTCTGTGGTCTATGTTCTTCTATAGATCACCATACAGGTCTCTGTCCTTCTTTGCAGCAATCTGGAGTCAATGAGTAACCTGAAGCTTATGCTACAAACATGTATAATAGACCCCCTGAATAGCAAAACCAACAACAGAAGCATAATTATGATCTCTTAAGAAATAGATATAATCCAGGTTGGAGGAATCATCCAAATCTAAGATGGGCAAGTCCTCCACAACAACAACAGCATGTCCCTCCTTTCCAAAATGTTGCTGGTCCAAGCAGGCCATATGTTCCTCCTCCAATGCAGCAGCAGCAACAACAACAAAGACAACAAGCAACTGAGGCCCCTTCTCAACCTTCTTTGGAGGAGTTAGTGAGGCAAATGACCATCCAAAATATGCAATTTCAGCAAGAAACAAGAGCCTCCATTCAGAGTCTTGCTTTTGAATCAAGGGGAAACAACATGTTTTAATTCTGTTATTTTCTTATTCAAGTTTGCTTACTGTTTAAATTACAAAAACAAACAACCTCCCCACTTCATTACTGTTTGATTAACATATGTTATGAACGTTTGGTTGATCATTGCTCACTGAGAGACAACCTAGGATCACTTCCTAGATACTGCATTTTTAATGTTTATTTGATTCGGGTATGGCCTCGATCAACTACTAAGCTAGAGGAGACCTTGACTCAGTTTATGCAGGTAACAATGTCAAATCATAAAAGCACTGAGTCAGCACTGAATAACCTTGAGGTCCAGGTGGGACAACTGGCCAAGCAGATAGCTGACAAGTCATCCAATAGTTTTGTGGCAAATACAAAACAAAATCCCAAGGAGGAATGCAAAGTTGTGATGACAAGGAGTAAAAGGTTTCTGGAGGTTGAGGATGAGGATAGTGTTGTGTATAAGAAGAAAACTAACGACAAAAAAAGTACTGATGGCAAGAAAAATGAGGTGAGAGGTGAAAGTAATCAAGAAAAAGAGGAACAAATAATGGTCAAGAATAAAGAATTGAAGGACCAAGAAAAAGAAAAAGAAGTAGAAAAAGAAATAGAAAATGAAAAAAATGAAAAAAGAAGAAAAAAATAATAATAATGCAAAGAAGAGTAGGAGTGAAAAAGCTGTGGATGAAGGTGTGGAAGTACCATATCATGTGGTACCTTCCAAGAAAAAAAAATATCGTCATCTGGAAAATTTTTTAGATATTTTCAAGAAAATGGAAATAACCATGCCCTTCGGAGAAGCTTTGCAGCCGATGCCACTCTACTCTAAATTTTTGAAAGATATGTTAACAAGAAAGCATAAATATATTCATCAGGAAAACATCATAGTGGAAGGAAATTGCAGTGCCGTGATCCAGCAGATCCTTCCACCCAAGCATAAAAATCCAGGGAGTGTAACTATTCCTTGTTCAATTGGAGAAGTCAATGTGGGAAAAGCTCTTATTGACCTGGGAGCCAGTATCAATTTGATGCCACTCTGCATTTGCAGAAGATTGGGAGAGTTGGAAATAATGCCCTCTCGAATGACTTTACAATTAGTTGAGCGCTCCATTACCAGGCCATATGGAGTAATTGAAGATGTGTTGGTCAGAGTAAAACATTTTATCTTCCCGGTAAACTTTGTGGTAATGGATATCTCTGAAGATACTGACATCCCTGTAATATTGGGAAGGCCATTCATGTTGACCGCAAGCTGCATAGTTGATATAGGGAAAAGGAAGCTGGAGCTAGGTTTTGAAGATCAGAAAATTGATTTTGATTTGTTTGTTGAAAACAAGCCTGCTCCAGAACACAATGTTTGCTTACAGGTAATGGAAGGAGGTCAAGAGGTTCTAAAAGTAAGAACCAAAACATAAGATCACCCAGTGAGGTAAAAGCGTCAATCAAATGACGTTAAAGAAGCGCTTCCTGGGAGGCAACCCTGTTTTTAATTTTTGTTATCTTTGTTTTTCATGCATTAGATCATTGGGAACTTGCTGCATAATCTGTACATAGGAGTATATCATCCTATCTTTGAATTTCAAACATAAGGGTTTCAATTTCTTGGAAAAAGGACTGAAAAATAAATTAGAAAATAATTTCTGAAAAATAGTCCTTTCGCTAAGCGCAAGCCTTGCACTAAGCACATATTTGTTCATGCCCTAAGCCGCGAGTCTCAAGTGCTTAGCGCCCAACCCTTGCATTGGAGGCTGATTTGGTCCGCTAAGCTGGCCAAGGCTGAGCTCAGCCAACTTCAATTCAATATGAATTTGGCTAAGCTTCAGCCTGATCGCTAAGCTACAGCTTATCCTTGGCTAAGCGCGATCTATTGTCGCCAAGCTAAATTCCTTACGGCCATAACAAACTAAGGTTCATGAAGCTAAGCGCCAGTCATGGCAGCTAAGCTGAATTCCTTGCGGCAATGTGAGCGCTAAGCGAGTCCCTATTAGCTAAGCGCATGCTTCTCTGTACTTAAGATGCATCATTTTAGCTAAGCTGGCCAGAGCTTGGCTTAGCGAGAGTTGTAGCTTTTCGGATCTACAAACCTTGCTAAGCGGTCTTATCCTCGCACTAAGCCAAGCCTGTGTGCAAAAAAAAAAAACTTATTTTGAATTTGAAACGTCAGCTAAGCGCGCGGGTCCGCTAAGCGAGCCTCGTTGAGAAACCAAACGTCTCTCTGGCTCGCTTAGCGCAGCGGTCTGCTAAGCGAAAGTATCAAAAAATTGCTTAAGTGAGTGTAATAGCAGTTACACTTACACTTGCCAGATTTCAGAAACTTCATCTTTGCATTCTCTCTCTCTAAAAATTTGTATATTTTGCATCTATGCTTTCTTTTTGCATTATCAACTTCGAAGCAACAACCATACACCATCCAAGTAAGTTCCTTGATTCCTTTTCTCTTTTTTCTTGTCCAATCTTTAGGATAGAAGACTTCACTTGTAGTTTTAGATTTTTAGGGTTTTAATGTTTTGTTAGAATTAGTTTAAGATTAGGACTATATACACTTGTATACTGTATTGAGTATGATGCACACATTGCATGTCTGATATGCCTTTTAGAGGCTTGAAAATTGCAAGAAAACGAACTATGTTTTCTGCATTTTCTGGAAAACGCGATGAACTCGCTAAGCGAGCATGCTACGCTAAGCAAGTTCATCAGTACTCATTGTATAGAGGCATTCTCTGAAGAACTAGCTAAGCGCGCTAACCACGCTAAGCGAGTTCATCCTTTGAGGATGAATACTCATCCTCTTGCTGAACTACCTGTGGCTAAGCGAGGCTGAATCTCTAAGCCGAGGTAGCTTAGACAATTTTTTGTTGATAGCCACGTGATAAGCCGAGCTTTCCTGGGCCAAGCGTGATTTGTTACAGCATCTGCTGAGCTAAGCGAGCTTCGCTGGCTAAGCTCCTAATACTTAGTGAATTTTTTTAAGAGTTGGTGCCGCTAAGCGTAGCCTTTAATGAGCTTAGCGCATATCCTTGCGGCAGATGTTCAGCTTAGCGAGCACTGTCCAACTAAGCTAATTCTGCTGAAGCTCAATTTCTGCAACTTCCGCTAAGCGGCTCCACATGTCGCAAAGCGGTAGTGTTTTTTTGGCAAAGGCCAGCTAAGCGGACCATGTCTCGCTAAGCGGCCAGTGTCTTTTTTCAGTTTTATTTTTCAATTTTTATTTTTAATAAATTGAGTCTTGATCAACTGTTTGATTCCTTTGTCTGTAGATGGCTTCTAGAAAGAGAAAAAGTATTGGTTCAAGACCCACAGCGCAGTATGACACAAGGAAATTCTCTTCCTTAGATGCTTGGACGAGATACACAGATAATGTTCTGGGGAGAAACATTTTACCAGAGAGGAAAGTAGAAATATATCATTATGAGCTAGATGAGTTTAAGGCTGAATTGGAAAGGCATAATTTCCATAAATGCCTCACCAATTTTGTCGATGGGAGCATAGACCTAACTTTGGTGAAAGAATTCTATGCAAATTTATATAGTTTCGAGGATCATCCACCAAAGCAGTCGAGAGTCAGAGGTCATTTGGTGAAGATTAATGCTGACAGTCTCAACACATTCTTGGAGACACCTGTGGTATTAGCTGAAGGGGAGACCTTGCCCGCTTACTCTAGATACTGCAGGTTGCCTACAGACTACAGAGAGATAGAGGATGCCTTATGCATACCTGGATGAGGGTTCATCTTGAACTCAGAGGGCCATCTTGGGAAGATTCTCAGGAAGGATCTGACTAGACTAGCTCAGGTCTGGAGTGTCCTCTCCTACTCCAACTTGGCCCCCACATCACACACTTTTGACTTGACAGTGGATAGAGCTAGGCTGATATTTGGCCTAGTCTCTTGCTTGGATATGAACATAGGAGCGCTGATCTCTGGCTAGATGACCTCTATAGCCCAGTCTAACACTTCTAGACTTGGGTTCCCTGCTCTAATCACCGCATTATGTAGAGCCAGAGGAGTTGTCTCTGATAGCCTCACTTTTGAGCGCCTGATCTCGGTCAATAAGTTGGCCTACATCAAGAAGAACTATTGGAACCTCGAGGATCTAATATTTTCTATTCGAGGGGCTAGGAGGGTGAGGGCAAGGCCAACTGAGCTTCCTTCTACTTTTGCAGCTCCTACTCCAGCATCCACTTCAGTAGCCCCTTCTGTCCCAGTTCAGACAGATTCTCAGCACTTTGAAGCCATGACTTAGAGCATTCATCGGGGACAGATCATTTTACTACAAAGTTTATAGGTGGTGGTGCCTCCAGGATCTATTGCTTCAATAGAGCAATTCACTGAGATGGTAGCCTGGCCTGGGACCCAACCTTCTTTTCACAGGGAAGATGAAGGTCCCACAACCCAGGTACCTCAGCAGGTGGAAGATGAGTCATCTGAGGCCACCATCCCAGAGCCATTTGTTATAAGAGAAGAGGCAAAGGAGACACAGGTGAGACAGGTAGCTGCTGCCACACCTGAGCGATCCCTTGAGGCTACTTCAGAACCTTCTGCATAAAGGGAGGATATACCTTCACCTTAGCCTGCAGCAAACCCCTCCACTTCTATTCTAGAGATGCCAGAGGACCCGACTACATCAGTCCTGGCTATGGACACTTCTCCTCTAGCTACTCCAGTATTGCATCTGACAGATGAGGAGGATGTTCAGACACAGGACACCCAGGACCAGTCATAGGAATTTTGATTCCTGATGACACTTTTTGCTTTTTGGTTTATTATTATTTTAATTATGGTTTTAATACAGTATTTGCTTTATGTTTATACACACTGCTAGTTTTATTTTTGGATAGTTGGTTTGCTTATTCTAAAGCATATGGAACAGTTTAACTTAGTTTTTGATGACATGGCAGTAAAACACTTTTATCTTTTTGTGAAAAATGGGTGTATGTCTTTATTTTGAATTGAGTGCATGATTTTGATGGAATTTGTGTTTCTTTTCATGAGTTTGAGCAAGTATGTATGTTAGACAAAGAAAGAACAATAATGTGAACTTGCATTTAGAATTGTTAGTCAGTAGACAGATTGATTGTGAAAGAAAAGCTTGAACCAAAACCAGTGAGAGTGTGACCTTACTCTGTTAGTGAACAACTAGTTGTGAGTAATAATCTTTGGATGAATCTCTGAATTTTAGAATGATATGTGTAAAATAAGAATATGATGAAGGCCATAATTTGTGTATGCACAAGCTGATGTGCCATTATTTTCTCCTATTTCTTAACCCTTTTTGCACCATTTTAAGTACTGATTAATTTTAATTGTCAAATTAATTAGGCAGTTTTATTATTTGGGCCCATTAAGCTAATTTGATGTTTTAAATCTAATTTCAGGAATTAATGAAGCATTGGGCTTGGATTTGAAGAGGACAGACTATTCTATTATACAAAATTAGATCTTATCTTATCTTATCTTATATAGATATTATTTAGATTTGATCTCATCTAGATATTATTTCATTTAGATCTTATCTTATCTTATCTTATCTAGATTTGATTTTATTTTATTTATGGGCTTGGATTTAAAACAGATTTGTAAGCTTTGGGGCTGAAAAACTATATAACAGCACCAAGGTTCTAGTTTAGGCCCTCTCTCTTCTCTCTCTTCTCTCTCCCCTATTTTCGTATTTTAGTTTTAGGCTTTTTCTTTGAGACATTTTTTTTTTCCGTTTTGCAATTCTAGTAGCAATAAAATTTCGTTCTTCAATTTATAAGTTCGTTATCTATTGATTAATGGAAGGCTAAGTCCCCAGCGTTGCTTTCTCTTGAGGATCAAGCGCAGTTCTCTTTGAGGTTCTATTATTACTGTTAAATTCTGTTCAGTTTTTCCTCTTCACTAATTACTCTAAATTTGTTGCTATTAATTCATGCATGCTTAGTGCTTGATTAATTGTCTCTGCACTTAATTTACGTTCATGTTTAATGATCGTTTTTGAGTAATTCATGTATGTGTTGCTTAATCACATAATGAATGCCTTATGTTAAATTTCGCTTAGTAATTTAATTTAGGGTTGGATTAAGTGCTTAAATTGATAAAGGATAAATTCTCGCAAACTAGGATAAGAGGCTTGCTTGTGAATCAAGGGGAGGCAACGTGTTTTAATTCTGATATTTTTCTAATTCAATTTTACTCACTATTTAATTTACAAAAGCAAACAACCCCCACCCCCACTTTGTTACTATTTCCTACTATCTGTTATGAACATTTGGTTTATCATTGCTCGTTGGGAAACGACCTAGGATCACTTCCTAGTTACTAAATTTTAATGTTTATTTGATTTGAGTACGGCCTCGATCAAATTTGGCGCCGTTGCCGGGGAGCAGTGTCCAAAGGTTCATAATAGCTAGTGTCATGTTAGTGTTTAATTCTTTCGTGTTTTATGTTTAATTGTTAGTGTTGTGTTAGTGTGTGTGTTAGTGTTGTTTAGTGTCTTGGTATTTTGTTTAGTGTGTGTTCTATTTTAGTTTTTCTGTTAAGCGCTTCTCCTGTTTCAGTTTTGGGTGTTTTGCTGTGAATAATGTTTTGCGACGGATTTAGCGACCACCCTTGTTGAATTATTTGGGATTTTTTATTTTAGTAGATAGAGTTGTTATTTTTGGCTGAATTTTTTTGTGGTAACTTATTTTAATCCATATTTTGTGGGAAAAATAGCTAGAGCCTTTAGTTTGGTCAGATTTGAAAGTTCCAAAAAAGTAGCAAATTTTATTTTTGTCAAAACTTCAAACGGCCATAACTTTTGCTCCGGGTATCATAATTACTATTATTATATATGTATTTTGGGTAGAAAAAAATTTCCCATGCTGTGGCAGCCGGCTGATGATGCAATCCTACCCCGCAAGGGCATTGGATAGAAAACTCCAAGTAAATTGGGCCAGAGATGCAAGAGAAGGCCCTAGGGTTCTTATGAGCCTTAGGGTAGATTTCGGGCCCATGGGCTAAGTACGAGCCCACTTATCTTTGTAAATATTAGATTAAGGTTTCATTATTTTTGGGCCTTGTATTTAGGGCTCCATAATGTAGGTAGGGTACCCTAGAAATATAGGATTTTTCAGCCCTTGTATTTTAGGGCACCTAGACTAGTTTTTGTATTAGGGGTAGTTTTGTAATTTCACATGCACTAAGTGGATATTTGATGTGTGTGGTTGGAAATAAATTTAATTGTGGAGCCAAACTTTGGAGCCAAAATTTCACTAATTATGATTAGTGAATTTTAGTTATGGTTCAGCCCACTAATCCAAGATCAATTCCAAGATTCTCCACTAAGTGTGCTTAGGTGTCATGAGGCATGAAAAACATGAAGGACATGCACAAAGTGTGACTATATGATGTGGCAATGGGGTGTAGTAAGCAAATGCTCACGTCCCCCTCTAAAATTTAATTGGATTGGGCTTCTACCAATTCAATTAAATTTATTTCCAACCACACACATCAAATATCCACTTAGTGCATGTGAAATTACAAAACTACCCCTAATACAAAAACTAGTCTAGGTGCCCTAAAATACAAGGGCTGAAAAATCCTATATTTCTAGGGTACCCTACCTACATTATGAAGCCCTAAATACAAGGCCCAAAAATAATGAAACCTTAATCTAATATTTACAAAGATAAGTGGGCTCGTACTTAGCCCATGGGCCCGAAATCTACCCTAAGGCTCATAAGAACCCTAGGGCCTTCTCTTGCATCTCTGGCCCAATCTACTTGGAGTTTTCTATCCAATGCCCTTGCGGGGTATGATTGCATCAGCTGAGGTCTCCGTCTTCCAAAAATCGCAATTTTGTCAAAAGTTTTTTATTTTCCAAGTATTATTCTCTTATTTTTCTTAACTTATCATTTTTAGCTTATATAGTTAAACTTCGAATTTTCATTTGAAATTTTTTGTGCTATCATATCATCATTTTATAAGGTTGCTCACAAAATTTCAAGTCATTTGGATATCATTTAATGGTAGCTATAGTTCAAACCTACACTGTTACTTTCATAAGAAGGCAACTAGTTTTGCATGCTGAATGTAGTGTATGACTAGAGGCAATCCATCTGACTTACAACCCTTTGATCCTAAAATAGATGATAGGACATTTCATAGATTAGTTAGACAACATTTAGTACCTTTTGAGCATCCTGAGCATTCTGTTATTGGTGACTTTGAGCATTATAGTTTTGAACATTCTGATTTTGCACATTCTGAGAACATGGCACAACCTCCACCTCGTGAGAGGACTCTAAGGGAAATGGCTGCACCTGATTTCACCTATGAAAGCTTGTGCATCCAATACCCTGATGAGGATGTCCCATATGTTCTTAAAACTGGACTGATCCATTTGCTTCCAATGTTTCATGGCCTTGCAGGTGAAGACCCACACAAGCATCTGAAAGAATTCCATATTGTCTGCTCCACCATGAAACCACCAGATGTCCGGGAGGATCACATATTTCTGAAGGCCTTTCCACATTCTTTAGAGG
Organism: Glycine max; assembly: GCF_000004515.6. NCBI lineage: Eukaryota > Viridiplantae > Streptophyta > Magnoliopsida > Fabales > Fabaceae > Glycine > Glycine max. The sequence goes on along the minus strand of NC_016091.4, from coordinate 21,026,004 downwards.
GAGTGGCAAAGGACTGGCTATATTACCTTGCTCCAAGGTCCATCACGAGGTGGGATGACCTCAAGAGAGTATTCTTAGAAAATATTTCCCTGCTTCCAGGACCACGACCATCAGAAAGGATATTTCAGGCATTAGGCAGCTCAGTGGAGAGAGCCTATATGAATACTGGGAGAGATTTAAAAAATTATGTGCTAGTTGCCCTCACCACCAAATTTCTGAGCAGCTTCTCCTCCAATACTTTTATGAAGGACTCAGCAACATCGAGAGAAGTATGATAGATGCTGCCAGTGGTGGAGCCCTTGGAGACATGACCCATGCTGAAGCCAGAAATTTAATTGAGAAGATGGCTTCCAACGCCCAACAATTTAGTGCCAGAAGTGATGCTATTGTCATTAGAGGAGTGCATGAAGTAGCCACAAATTCATCTTCATCAGGCGAGACTAAGAAGCTTGAAGGTAAACTAGATGCCTTGGTTAACCTGGTAACCCAACTGGCCATGAATAAAAAATCTGCACCTGTCGCCAGACTCTGTCCACACAGACCTTTGCCCTTTTGTGCAACAATCTGAAGCAATTGAACAGCCTAAAGCTTATGCTGCAAATATCTAAAACATACCTCCTCAACCTCAGTAGCAAAATCAGCCACAACAGAACAATTATGACCTCTCCAGCAACAGGTACAATCCCGGGTGGAGGAATCATCCTAACCTTGGATGGTCGAATCCTTCACAACAGCATCAACAACAACCTTATTTTCAAAATGCTGCTGGCCCAAGCAGACCATACGTTCCTCCACCAATACAGCAGCAACAACAGCCCCGGAAACAACAAACAGTTAAGGATCCACCGCAACCTTCCCTTGAAGAACTGGTGAGACAAATGACTATGCAAAACATGCAGTTTCGACAAGAGACCAAAGCCTCCATTCAAAGCTTAACTAATCAGATGGGACAATTGGCTACACAGTTAAATCAATAGCAATCCCAGAATTCTGACAGATTACCTTCTCAATCTGTCCAGAATCCCAAAAAATGTGAGTGCCATTACATTGAGATCGGGAAAGCAATGTCAAGAACCTCAACCAGCAAATGAACCTGCCCAACCTCACCCTACTCCAGAAAAAGATGATGACAAAAATGTGAAGAGTAAGTTACCTAACAATTTCTATGCAGGTGAATCTAAAGAGAAGCAGTATATCCCTCTTCCATTCCCTCCAAGAGAAATTTCCAACAAAAAAATGGAAGAGGCAGAGAAGAAGATCTTGGAAACATTTAGCAATGTAGAGGTAAACATACCTCTGCTGGATGCAATAAAGCAAATTCCAAGATATGCTAAATTCTTGAAGGAGCTATGCACTAATAAGCGGAAGCATAAAGGAAGTGAAAGAATTAGTATGGGCAGAAATGTCACCGCATTGATTGGTAAATTTGTTCCCCAAATCCTTGAAAAATGTAAAGATCCAGGTACATTTAGCATACCTTTTATTATAGGGAACAATAAGTTTGACAATGCCATGCTAGATTGAGGAGATTCTGTTAGTGTTATGCCTCTGTCTATTTTTAATTCTCTATCTCTAGGTCCTTTGCAGTCAACTGATGTGGTAATTCATTTAGCTAATAGAAGTGTTGCCTATCCTGCTGGTTTCATAGAGGATGTCTTAGTTAGAGTTAGTGAGCTGATTTTCCCTGTTGATTTTTATATTTTAAATATGGAGGAGGGATTTTCTAAAGGATCGGTTCCCATCATTCTAGGCAGTCCTTTTATGAAAACTGCTAGAACTAAGATAGATGTATATGCAGGCACACTATCTATGGAGTTTGGTGATATAACTGTTCATTTTAATATTCTTGATGCTATGAAACACCCATCTCAAGATCTTTCTGTATTTCATGTTGAAATACTTGATCATATTGTTGATGAATACATGACTGATCTTCATTCTAATCTGCATGTCTGTCACTCTTCATGCATTGAATCTGAATTTGCACTTGATCATATGTCTGAATTTGATGCTGAGAGTGAATCTGAATTTGCACTTGATCATATGTCTGAATTTGATGCTGAGAGTGATTCTGAATTTGATATTGATTACATGTCTGGTGATGTTTTACCTCTTGAGATTGATTTTATAGAGTCACATGTTTTAGGAAGTACATATACTTCTGACATTCTTTATGAGGTACAGGCTGAGAAACCATCTCTTTCTACCACTATCCAGCCATCCACACTAGAATTGAAGCCTCTGCCATCAAATTTAAAATATGCTTACTTGGATGATAGCAAAAGTTTTCCAGTAATTATATCTGCCTCCCTTGTTGATGAGCAAGAGGAGAAGTTGTTATCAGTTCTCAAGAAGCATAAGAAGGCTATAGGCTGGACCCTGGCGGACATTCCTGTTATTAGCCCATCCACATGTATGCATCAAATAAATTTAGAAGATGGGGAAAACCAGTAAGACAGCCATAGAGAAGACTCAACCCGGTGATTCTTGATGTAGTGAAGAAAAAGGTAACCAAGCTTTTGCAAGTTGGAATCATTATCCTATCTCTGACAGCCAATGGGTGAGTCCCGTCCAGGTAGTTCCGAAGAAAACCGGCCTCACCGTGATAAAAAAATGAGAAGGATGAGCTGATTCCTACTCGGGTGCAGAACAGTTGGAGAGTATGCATCGACTATAGGAGGCTAAACCAGGTTACCAAAAAGGACCATTTTCCACTGCCATTCATTGACCAGATGCTTGAATGCTTGGCAGGTAAATCTCACTACTATTTTCTTGATGGTTTTTATGGTTATATGCAAATCACTATTGCTCCTAAGGATCAGGAAAAGACCACATTCACCTGCCCCTTCGGCACTTTTGCCTATAGGAGGATGCCTTTCGGCCTGTGCAATGCCCCCGGTACCTTCCAGCGGTGCATGATTAGTATTTTTAGGGATTTGTTAGAAAATTGCATAGAGGTGTTTCTGGATTATTTCACTGTATATGGAGCCTCTTTTGATGTTTGTTTGGATAGTCTATAAATTTTTTTGAATAGATGCACTGAAACTAACCTTGTTCTAAATTTAGAAAAATGTCATTTTATGGTTGAGCAAGGTATAGTTTTAGGCCACATTATTTCCAATAAGGGCATTGAAGTAGATCCTGCAAGATCAAACTGTCTACTCGCGATTGGTCCTTTTCCTCTCTCCGGAGCTTAAGCTCGCTGTTACTGCCCCATAGAGCCCCTCGGAACTTGTTCCGGCCGTGTTCTTCCCTATGAGCCCTCTTGGTTTCTCGTTCCAAGGCTTTGGTGGTAGCCACATTTACATCTCTCAGTTCGGTATTCTCTTTTCGGATTTTCAGAGCTGCTGATTTGAACCTTTCTTTAACTGTTTGAGCTTGCTCGAGTTCTGTCCTAAGAGCCTGCACCTCTTCGTCTTCCTTTGGTGCCTCAACTTCCTCCCTTTTAGCGGTTCTCAGACTTGGGAGCCAATCCAAACCTTGCACGTGGGCTTTCAACCATTCACGGTAGCCACCAATGGGCCCATTGTTACTGCCTCTGAGCTCTTTGTCCTTCTTTTGTACCACCTCCCATGCCTTGCGGACCTTATAAAGTGTCTCCATGTTGGTCTTATTGAAACCTCGTGAAATGACAGGTGCGAGCTCTTCCTCTAGTGGTGCCCCTCTCATCGGGTAGCCAAGTTGCCTTATCGCAAGAATGGGATTGTAATTGATGCAACCCCTTGTCCCCATCAAGGGAACATTCGGAAATCCTCCGCACGAGATAAGAACTCCGGTTCTTCCTTCTTTCCATCGAGGGAACCAGTTGACAGATGCTCCTTCTCTATTTGCTAAGAGTTGGTCCTAATTCGCCCTTCCTTTCTCTGTGCATGAACAGTGGCTTTCTAACGGGCAGGCATGCCGCACCTCTTGGCGAAAAAGGTGTGAAACCAACCATACATAAAGAGCAGGAGTACAACAGACAATCCTCATACTGCTCTTCTCACATCTTCGGTCAAAGGTGTCATAGAGGTCGGCTAGCATAGCAACGACTGGGCTTTCCTTGTGGTCATGATAGGCAAGAAAAGCGTCAATCGCTGCTAGGTCCACCAACCCATCCAAATTTGGAAAGAGGACTCCTCCAAAGATCAAAAGTGCGAGAATGTCTATGAACAGGGCCCATTCGCCTTTACCTGCCAAGATTCTTGCTTTTGCCTCCAAACATTTTCTCGGTATTCCTAACCACCCCATTTTCGACTTGCTTTTGGCGGTCTAATTCATGCGTCGAGATTTGGACTATTTTAGAAATTCTGGCCAATGAGGGGTAGAACCCTGAGAAGAGGTATGGTTTCCTTCCCCCTAGAGGACATCCTAGGATCTCTTCAAATTCTTCCACCATGGGTGATAGCTAGAAGTCCCCAAAGATGAAGCACCTCAACGGCTGATCATAATACTGGGAAGGGGAGGCAATGGCCTCTGTGGAGATTTCTACCATGGCTAGGTCCCAGATTTTACCGTAAGCTTTACGAAAAGCTTACCGCTGGAGCTGACCCATCAACTGCCCTAGCTCTTTTAAACTGGTGATCCCTAGGCTCTTGACCTTGCCTTGATAGAACCTCTTTTTAAGTGAAGGCTTTTGACTTGATCTCATGTTTTACTAAAGTGAAACAAAACCCAGTGCGAATCAAAACTCCGACATCTATCATGGGTGGAATGGATGAATGCATGAAGAAATGCATATGATACAGATGTAATTTATGAATACGGGGGCCCAGGAAATTGTCTTCTTCTTAGATACAACGTCTTGGGGTAACACAGCGCCCGACGTATGTATTTAAGAAGGTGACACGGACTTTCCATTGGTTTGCCCAAGAGAGGGGATTAGGATGGAACCCACGCATGATGCATATGCGAAAGGTACAATACGGGGATGTACATAGTATGACAATATTCACAAACAATAAGCAAAAGGGTACGTGACACTTATGCATGGCAATGAGAAAATGGCACGCAGTGTGTCCGCTTCGTGCCCCTATTCAAGGGACCTATATGGGAGAGAGCTAAAGGGATTTTAGTGATAATTCCCAAGGTGGTCATATCTCTCTTGATGGTCTCTAGAGGTATTATCCCCTTCGAAGAACATTTTGCAGCAATAGGGACTACTAGCAACAATATGTTATCAAAGAGAAAAACTCTAGATGAGGGTTCACTGTAATCAAGCAAGTCGGAGACCTAGCATGATCACAGATTCACCTCCACTCCTTATGTTCCCACGAGCCCGAGTATAGGGCCCTTTTTCAACTCACCGTGTGTGCAAATAGTGTTGGTGTTTGTGTGCATCAAATGAATAAATATTTACCTCATGCATACATTTTAAAACGCACTAAAAGCATCAAAGAGTTATATACACAAGAACATAAGAAAAGTAAAGGGAAACCAACAAAGGAGAAAGTCATGATAAAAACATTGCACAAGATTATATGGCCAAACTCTCTAAAAACAATCCCCAGTGGAGTCGCCAACTATCGCAACCTACCCTTCGGTGGGAGGGCGACGCATGACTCGTGGGTGCGTGTTCCAAGAAAGGAATACGCGCGGAGTCGCCACCAACGTTTATTTGAGGAAAACGTCGAAAAAACCGGAAAAGACATGATCTACGAACTTTAAGTGAAAGGTTCGGGAGTTGTATTTACGCACGGGGAAGGTATTACCACCCCACGTGTCCGTCACAAGAGATGGCAGCCTTTAATTAAATGTGCAAACATGACTTCAATTTTTAGGTTCCCTTTTACGTCTTTATTCCTTTATATATTTTTTATCTTTTTGCAGTCGACGAGGGGGTTCCCTTGCTCCTACGTATTCCTTAATTGCGATAAGGAAATCAGACCTACGTAGTTCTTTGTGAACAAAATGTTTGGTTAAGTTGTTTTTATCCTTTTCGCAAGATATGTTTTTGTTGAATGAAAGGTTATTTAAGGCGTTGGACCGTTAAACAAACTTTCGATTCTTTTGAAAAGAGAGAAGACATTAAGGCATTGGACCATTAATGTTCTCTTTATTTTTGAAAGAGGTAGTAAAGTTGCGTGTTGATTTTAGGCTTTTAGAAACCTACACCAAACTAATAAAATCGGAAAAGACCATTTCAAGGCGTTGGACCTTTAAAAATGGCTTTTTTAAGTGATGATAAAAGTTTGGTTTATGAATTGATTTTAGCCTTAGTTTCACTTTGGTTTTTAGTCGATTCGATTAAGAAAGAAAAATCCCAAAGAGAAACGTCCAATTGAGTTTTTTGTTTTATTTTACTAAAAGATATTTTTTATTATTATATTATTATTTTACCTCTTTTTGGTTTCCAACGTGGTTACGGCATGACCGAACGGTCGGATTTCATTTTAACAGAAATTAACGGATATTACAATTCAAATGATCAGTGGAAATTTATTTTATTTTTTTGATTAGATGAGAAAATGACTTAAGCAAATGACTAAAGCACGTCAAAAGGGGGTACGGAAAGTAAATGAAATGAAAATAAAAGCAAATAAAAACAAATGAGGACCACTAAGGGTACATAGAATGAATTGAAAAGTTCGGTTTCGGGAACTTACCGGTTGAAGACCGAAGAATGATGAAGAACGAATGAAGAACGTCGAAGAACGGCTGAAAATCTTCGCGAAAATCCCCACGGAAACGTTACGGAAGCACCTCGGCTCGGATTTTCTTCACGAAACCAATATTTTTCACTAATTTCAAGTGATTCTTGAATTACCAGCAGGGCTGAACGAAATTCCTCTTCACTTCTCCCCCTATTTACAGGAGGGCTGAACGAATTACCAGGCGAGCCAGGTGACTTCCTCCAGAAGCAACCGCCTTCTGGAGGGCCCAAGTGGGCCTGGTTGCTATTTCCACCCTCATTTTTACTAAATACACCCCCTTCCTTTTTTTGTGATTTTTTTTCGTAACGTTACGAAACTTTACGAATTTTGTAACGATGCTTGTTTTCTTTCCGTAATGTTACGAAACCTTACGGATTACGTAATCATCCCCTTTTTGCCTTCCAGAATGTTACGGAACTTTACGGATTACACACTAACACTTCCTTTTAACTTCTGGCATGTCACAGAATTTCACGGATTGTGCGACAATGCTTTCTCTTGACTTCCGGCATGTCACGGAACTTCACGAATTGCCTAACGATGGGTGCCAAGTACCTCGAAGTGGTCAAACGAGGGTCGCATCCCAACAACGGATGGTCCCCGGACGAAATTAGGGTATGACACCTAATAATACCTATTTTGGGAACCAACAAAGCACAAGGATTTAAGCTCTTGCGAACCAAACCCTCATCCATCAACTTCTTTACTTGAGGAGTAAACTCAAGCCCAAGAGGTGTGGCAATGCTAGCAAGTGTCTTTTTACAAAAGAGAAACTGTGGAGGTTGTCTAAGAGGGAAAGTTTCTTTAATGTTTGTCTTTATTGTAAAATGAGTTTCCTTCTTAGCCAACCTTTTGGAGGAGACACTTACCTCCTTACACTTCTCTTTAACCACTAATGGTTGTCCTTCTTCTTGGGGGTAGATTTCTTCACTAGATTCTTCCCCTTTTGCTTCTTCACTTTCGCTAGAGGAAGGTGAAGTAGTAGCCTTATCTTGGCTACTATAAATGTCTTGGCCCCTCATAATCATGGTTTTTGTGGTGGGGCATTAAGAAGTAATATGTCCTTTTCCAAGACATTTAAAGCACTTTATAGAGCTAGTTTTCTCTTGCATACTAGCCTTAGGGGCTTGCTTTTCTATTGTCTTCCCCTTATCATCTTTGGGCTTAGAAGGTGTCACCCCTAAGATGCCTTGACCTTAGTCTTTCTTTGGATAAGAGTGAGAGCCATAAGATTTTGACGTAGACTTCTTTTTAAGTTGTTGCTCTACCCTTATTTCCCAAACTAAGTTAGCCTCTACATTGTCCTTCCCTTGGAAGTATGGGAGGTTAATGTTAGCCTCTTGAGGCTTTCTTTCCTTTTCTCTTCTATGGGAGTGAGGTCTAAGATGTGACCTATGCCTTCCTTTGTTATAGTCACGAAGTTCTTCACATAGGCTCTTGCAAGAGTTATGACTACTATAGGAGGCATGTTTTGCTCTTTTCATTTCTTTCATTATTTTTCTTCTTTCTTCCTCTCTTATTTTCTTTCTTTCATCTTGACTTATTTCTTCCACTCTTTTTTTTCTCTTTTCTCTCTTGTTTTTCTTTCCATAACTTGAGAGAACTCAACTCATCTAAGATTCTAGATAAAGGGTCTTTATGACTAGTACCCTTACCATTAACACTAGATGAATGATGACTCATGTTGGTTCCTAAGTTGTGGTTCTTTCTTGTTGGAGGTTTGAAAACAAAAGGTAAAAGAAACTATGGTTGAAACTAGCCAAAATAAACACTAAAAGAGGTGTGAAAGATAAGGTAAAAAAACTAATTGGTAAAAGGAAAGCTATCTAGGCGGTTTGACAATGGAAGGTGATGAATCCTACCCCGCAAGGGAATTGGATAGAAAACTCCAAGTAGATTGGGCCAGAGATGCAAGAGAAGGCCCTAGGGTTCTTATGAGCCTTAGGGTAGATTTCGGGCCCATGGGCTAAGTACGAGCCCACTTATCTTTGTAAATGTTAGATTAAGGTTTCATTATTTTTGGGACTTGTATTTAGGGCTCCATAATGTAGGTAGGGTACCCTAGAAATATAGGATTTTTAAGCCCTTGTATTTTAGGGCACCTAGACTAGTTTTTGTATCAGGGGTATTTTTGTAATTTCATATGCACTAAGTGGATATTTGATGTTTGTCGTTGGAAATAAATTTATACCACTCATTGAGTTGGTGAGCAACCATGTTCCTTCATGGGAAGATGCCCAGGAAATGAGTTTTCAGACCTTACCTTACTTCAACATACTAAACACCACTAATACATATGTTTTTGTTCTTTTTACAGGTGTTGAGGAAAAAAGCCCAGAGTTTCATGAACCTCGGGATTTGAGGTCAAATCCTTTTCAAGGGGGAGGGAATGATGCAATCCTACCCCGCAAGGGCATTGGATAGAAAACTCCAAGTAGATTGGGCCAGAGATGCAAGAGAAGGCCCTAGGGTTCTTATGAACCTTAGGGTAGATTTCGGGCCCATGGGCTAAGTACGAGCCCACTTATCTTTGTAAATATTAGATTAAGGTTTCATTATTTTTGGGCCTTGTATTTAGGGCTCCATAATGTAGGTAGGGTACCCTAGAAATATAAGATTTTTCAGCCCTTGCCTTTTAGGGCACCTAGACTAGTTTTTGTATTAGGGGTAGTTTTGTAATTTCACATGCACTAAGTTTATATTTGATGTTTGTGGTTGGAAATAAATTTAATTGAATTGGTAGAAGCCCAATCCAATTAAATTTTAGAGGGGGAGGTGAGCATTTACTTACTACACCCCATTGCCACATCATATAGTCACACTTTGTGCATGTCCTTCATGCTTTTCATGCCTCATGACACCTAAACACACTTAGTGGAGAATCTTTGAATTGATCTTGGATTAGTGGGCTGAACCATAACTAAAATTCAGTAATCATAATTAGTGAAATTTTGGCTCCAAAGTTTGGCTCCACAAATTCAATTTCAAATTCAAGTGAAATTTGAATTTCCCTCCAATTTTGTGTGACACTTAGGCTATAAATAGAGGTCATGTGTGTGCATTTTTTTCAACTTTGATCATTTGAATATTAAACTTCAGATTTCAAAGCTCATTTAGAGCACAAAATTTCGTGCTCTTCTCTCCCTCTCCCTTCATTCATCTCCTTCTTCCTCCAAGCTCTTATCCATGGCCTCCTATGGTGGCGAGCTTCTTCTAGACTCATCTTCTCCTTGAAGTGGCGTCTCCTCTCTCTCTTCCTTTCTCCATTCCGCTGCCATTCATCTTCCAAGAAGCAAAGGAATCCATTGATGAAGAAGATCCTAGGCCTACAAGCTCCAATGGAGCTTGCATCATGTGGTATTAGAGCATCTTCATCTAGGTGATGTTCTTTTGCTTCCTCTATCTTTTTGTTCGGTGAATTCTCTTTAATTCCTTGTTCTTCATCTTATCCTCCATGTATATCCTCCATTGTCTTGTGGTTTGGTGCTTTTTAGAGTAGATTCGAAAAAAAAATAAACCGATTAAATCTTAGATCTACACTTGTTCTTGCATTTCTATGGTTCAAATTTTGTAGATCTACTCTTGAATCTTGTTTTTGTGTTGATTTTAGGTTCTATCAATTTTCATTCATAATATTGTTGTGCTGAACCTTTAGATCTAAATTTTGTTCCAAAATATTGATTAGAAAAAAAAACACAAAAATCTAAGTGTAAATCACTTAATCCATGTTGTCTTAGAGTCATGTTTAGTCATAGTAATTGTCACATTATGTTCTAAGTTTGTGTTGAATTTTTATTTTGTTGATTGAATTCTAGATACATTTGTTCATGTATTCTTGTCATTCTTAGCCTATCTTTTGAATTTTGAGTCTAATTCATGCATGTTATTTAGTTCATAACATGTTCTAAATCAATTCCTAGAAGTAGTCTTGTTCTTGAACTTTTTTTTTGTTTTCTAAGATTCCTACATGATGCCTATGATGAAGTTGAGTTGTGGTGCTGAGTTGTGGCTGGATTTGTGAATCAAAATAAGTCTTAAGCTCTCTTTAATTGTGTTATTCAAGATAATTGAGCATAAGCAAACACAAATTGTAACTATCCAAGCCTTAAGCAACATAAACACTACTCTTGATTTCTAGGTTGAAATCGCTGGTGCTGGCAGCTTGAACATACGAACTTGTATAAATTACTGGGAATTGGTCACTACGTTTTTTGAGCTGAAACTTTTACTGAATTTTATAGACATCTGGACCAAAATTATCAAAAAAGAACCAAGCGATTTGGATTAAAGGAAAAAATAATAAAAATCACACAAGTTGGAAGAAAAATCAGTGTCCAGGAAAAAAAAAAGTGAAAGGGAAGTGTGCTTGTTGTTTTGGCTCAAAAATTTGTTCTATAATTGGTGCCTATTTTATACCAATCCTAGTTCTGAAATTTAAATTTAAAATTATTGTGAAAACAAGTGCCAAAACTAGAGGTTTCTTGAGTCTTTTTTTTTTAGTTTTTCTACTCTACTCTAGAGCCATTCTAGGTTTCTCTTTGAGTCCTAGCTTACTTTTTTGTGCTTTTCATTGCTTTAATTGTTGAATAATCCTTGAAAATTTTTCTTGTTAAAACTCTATTGGTTTAGCTTTCATTTCATTTTTTTGGACTTTGGTTATTGCTTGTCTCTTTGTTTCCTTGCTTGTGAGTTGCCATATAGGAATTGGAAAGGAGGATTGGTGCCATATCTTGAAGAATTTGAGTCAAGAAGCAAGGGGCCAACCACCTTAAGAGCTATTGGACTAAGAAGCACTCCAAATTGAGTGAAACACTAAAGAGAGAATAGCCACCACAATTGAGGACTTTTTTCTTTGTAATTTTGTAATTGGCAATTTGCTTTGCTTTCAAATTTTGTAACAAAAAGGCCTTTCATTGAAAGTAAGTTGGGAGCCTCCGCTAGGTCACCCTACTTCCATTTGTGTGTAATAATTTTAGGCAAATTTCCCTTAGGATAGTGAGTGTTTTGTTGGGAACCTTAAATGAGGTCATCCAAACACTCTTAGGATCCGCCTAGTTTGCATTTCTTGCACTTTAATTTCATGCTTACTTTCATAGTTTATTTCTTTTACCCTCCATTGTCAAACCGCCTAGATAGCTTGCCTTTTACCAATTAGTTTTTACCTTATCTTTCACACCTCTTTTAGTGTTTATTTTGGCTAGTTTCAACCATAGTTTCTTTTACCTTTTGTTTTCAAACCCCCAACAAGAAAGAACCATAACTTAGGAACCAACATGAGTCTTCATTCTTCATCTAGTGTTAATGGTGAAGGTTCTACTCCTAAGGACCCCTTGTATAAGATATTAGATGAGTTGAGATCCCTTAAGTTGTCGAAAGAAAAACAAGAGAGAAAAGAAAAAGGTAAAAAAAGAGTGGAAGAAATAAGTCAAGATGAAAGAGAGAAAATAAGAGAGGAAGAAAGAAGAATAAGGAAAGAAATGAAAAGAGAAAAACATGTCTCCTATAGTAGTCATAACTCTTGCAAGAGCCTAAGTGAAGAACTTCGTGACTATTATGAAGGAAGGCATAGGTCACATCTTAGACCTCACTCCCATAGGAGAGGAAATGAAAGAAAGCCTCAAGAGGTTAACATTAAACTCCTATACTTCCATGGGAAGGACAATGTAGAGGCTAATTTAGATTGGGAAATAAGGGTAGAGCAACAACTTAAAAGGAAGTATACTTCAAAATCTTATGGCTCTCACTCTTATCCAAAGAAAGACCAAGGTCAAGGAATCTTAGGGGTGAGACCTTCTAAGCCCAAAGATGATAAGGGGAAGACAATAGAAAAGCAACCCCTTAAGGCTAGTATGCAAGAGAAGACTAGCTCCATGAAGTCCTTTAAATGTCTTGGAAGAGGACACATTACTTCTCAATGCCCCACCAAGAAAACCATGATTATGAGGGGCCAAGACATTTATAGTAGCAAAGATGAGGCTACTACTTCACCTTCCTCTAGTAAAAGTGAAGAAGCAAAAGGGGAAGAATCTAGTGAAGAGATCTACCCCCAAGAAGAAGGACAACCTTTAATGGTTAAGGAGGAGTGTAAGGAGGTAAGTGTCTCCTCCAAGAGGTTAGCTAAGAAGGAAAGACATTTTGAAATAAAGACAAATATTAAAGAAATTTCCCTTCTTAGACAACCTCACATTTTGTCCTTTGTAAAGACACTTGTTAGCATTGCCACATCTCTTAGGCTTGAGTTTATTCCTCAAGTAAAGGAGTTGTTGGATGAGGGTTTGGTTCGCAAGAGATTAAATCCTTGTGCTTTGTTGGTGCCCAAAATAGGTATTATTAGGCACCAAATCCCTAAAATAGGTGGTGTGATGAATGCTTTGGGTGGTGCAACACTCTTTTGTAAAATCACTCGTGCACCCAACATCTTCATGATTTGTGTACATAGGGACTCATTAGGTAGGTTTGTTCTTATTTTTTGTTTCAATACAAACTTAGGCACTCATATGGGACACCTTAGGTTTGTCATACTTTTTGGTAGGAATAATCAACATGAAAATATAGAAAAAGGTATGTTCTATTGCTTTACTTTTCTTAATTTTTTAAATTGTGATCAAGGGGTTCCCATGAACCCTAAGAGAATAAAGGTCATTCCTGAGTGGTCTACTCCACCAAGTGTAAGAAAAATTTCGGGCTTCCAAGACTTAACAAACTTTTACAAAAGGTTTGCCCCATATTTTTCTATACTTCTAGCACCACTCATTTAATTGGTGAGCAACCATGTTCCTTCATGGGAAGATGCCCAGGAAATGAGTTTTTAGACCTTACCTTACTTCAACATACTAAACACCACTAATACATAAGTTTTTGTTCTTTTTACAGGTATTGAGGAAAAAAGCCCAGAGTTTCAAGAACCTCGGGATTTGAGGTCAAATCCTTTTCAAGGGGGAGGGAATGATGCAATCCTACCCTGCAAGGGCATTGGATAGAAAACTCCAAGTAGATTGGGCCAGAGATGCAAGAGAAGGCCCTAGGGTTCTTATGAGCCTTAGGGTAGATTTTGGGCCCATGGGCTAAGTACGAGCCCACTTATCTTTGTAAATATTAGATTAAGGTTTGATTATTTTTGGGCCTTGTATTTAGGGCTTCATAATGTAGGTAGGGTACCCTAGAAATATAGGATTTTTCAGCCCTTGTATTTTAGGGCACCTAGACTAGTTTTTGTATTAGGGGTAGTTTTGTAATTTCACATGCACTAAGTGGATATTTGATGTTTGTGGTTGGAAATAAATTTAATTGAATTGGTAGAAGCCCAATCCAATTAAATTTTAGAGGGGGAGGTGTGCATTTGCTTACTACACCCCATTGCCACATCATATAGTCACACTTTGTGCATGTCCTTCATGCTTTTCATGCCTCATGACACCTAAGCACACTTAGTGGAGAATCTTGGAATTGATCTTGGATTAGTGGGCTGAACCATAACTAAAATTCACTAATCATAATTAGTGAAATTTTGGCTCCAAAGTTTGGCTCCACAAATTCAATTTCAAATTCAAGTGAAATTTGAATTTCCCTCCAATTTTGTGTGACACTTAGGCTATAAATAGAGGTCATGTGTGTGCATTTTTTTCAACTTTGATCATTTGAATATTAAACTTCAGATTTCAAAGCTCATTTAGAGCACAAAATTTCGTGCTCTTCTCTCCCTCTCCCGTCATTCATCTCCTTCTTCCTCCAAGCTCTTATCCGTGGCCTCCTATGGTGGTGAGCTTCTTCTAGACTCATTGATCGAGGCCGTACCCGAATCAAATAAACATTAAAATGTAGTAACTAGGAAGTGATCCTAGGTCGTTTCCCAACGAGCAGTGACGAGCCAAATGTTCATAATATACTTGCAGTAACAGTAACAGTAACGATGGGGGGGGGGGGTTGTTTGCTTTTGTAAATTAAACAGCGAATATATGTGAATTAGAAAATATCAGAATTAAAACACGTTGCTTCCCCTTGATTCACAAGCAAGTCTCTTATCCTAGGTTACGAGAGTTTATCCTTTATCAGTTTAACCACTTAATCCAACCCTAAATTAAATTACTAAGCGAAATTCAACATAAGGCATTCATTATGTGATTAAGCATCACATACACCAATTACTCATAAACGATCATTAAGCATGAACGTAAATTAAGCGCAGAGACAATTAATCAAGCACTAAGCATGCGTGAATTAAAAGCAACAAATTCAAAGTAATTAGTGAAGAGGAAAAACTAAATAGAATTTAACAGTAATAATAGAACCTCAAAGAGAACTGTGCTTGATCCTCAAGGGAAAACAACGCTGCGGACTTAGCCTTCCATTAATCAAATAGAGAATGAAATTTTATTGATAAAACTAAAAGTCTGAACTGGAATTGTAAAAGAAAACGAAAATAAAAGAGAAAGAGAAGAGAGACTAAAACTAAAAACAAAAAATAGAAGAGAGAGAGGAGAGAGAGAGAGTCTCCCGCGAGGGAGAGAGGGGGTCCTCTAAACTAGAACCTTGGTGCTGTTATATAGTTTTTTTCAGCCCCAAAGCTTACAAATATGTTTTAAATCCAAGCCCATAAGTAAAATCAAATCAAATCTAGATAAGATAAGATAAGATAAGATCTAGATGAAATAATATCTAGATGAGATCAAATCTAAATAATATCTAGATAAGATAAGATCTAATTTTATAGAATAAATTAGTCTGCCCTCTTCAAGTCCAAGCCCAATTCTAGATTCAAGCCCAATGCTTCATTAATTCCTGAAATTAGATTAAAAACATCAAATTAGCTGAATGGGCCCAAATAATAAAACTGCCTAATTAATTGACAATTAAGACCAATCAATAATTAAAATGGTGCAAAAAGGGTTTAGAAAATAGAAGAAAATGATGGCACATCACTCATCTTCTCCTTGAAGTAGCGTCTCCTCTCTCTCTTCGTATTTCTTGTTCTTGTTCTTGAACCATGAATTGTGTTGAGTTTAGGTTCCTTTGAGTTTTGTCTTGTTATTTTTTGTGGCTGAAACCTAAACCATAAAATTCTTACAAACATATTAAAGTAGAAGAAAACCTCAAAAATCTAGAGTGACTTGTTCACCTATTGTAGTTTTGTCATAGAAGTCATGTCTAGTCATGAAACTTGTCACATAAGATTTCTTATGTTGTGTTGAATTTTATTTTCTTGTTTCTTTGTCTAACTCATTTGTTCATGAGTGTATGAAATTCTTTTAGCCTATTATTTGATTTGAGTCAAATCTTGCATGTTAATTAGTCCTTAACATGTTCATGCAAAATTCTTAGAGAGTCTTTGATTGTGAACCTTTTCTTGAACTTTTAGGTTTCCTTATGATTGTGTCTATTGTGAATTTGAGTTTTGGTGATTGAATTGCTGGCTGAAATTTTGATCCTAAGTGAATATTGGACTCCGAAAACTATGGTAAACAATCCTAGTGAGTTCAACATACATAGGAAGGTTGAAAGTAGCCCAAGGCAATCAATATACCATGCTTAAAGAAACAAATCGCTGGTGCTGGCAGCTTGGACATACAAACTTGTAAAACTTACTGAGAATTGGTTACTTTGAATTTTGAGCTGAAAGTTTTACTGAATTTTCTAGACATCTGGAAAAAAGTTAGAAAAAAGAAAAAAGTGATTTGGATATAAGGAAAAAATACGAAAAATCACACAAGTTGGCAGGAAAATCAGTATCCAGAAAAAAAAAATTAAAGGGAAGTGTGCTTGTTGTTTTGGCTCAAAATTTATTCTATAATTGGTGCCTATGTTATACCAATCTTAGTTCCAAAATTTCAATTGAAAATTAGTGTGAAGACAAGTGCCAAAGCTAGAGGTTTTTTGAGTCTTTTTTTTCCAGTTTTTTTACTCTACTCTAGAGCCATTCTAAGTTTCTCTTTGAGTCCTAGCTTGCTTCTATGTCCTTTTCATTGCTTTAATTGTTGAATAATCCTTGAAAAATTGTCTTGTTAAAACTCCATTGGTTTAGCTTTCATTTCATTTTTTTTTTTGTCTTTGGTTATTGCTTGTCTCTTTGTTTCCTTGTTTCTGGGTTGCCATATAGGGAATTGGAAGGAGGATTGGTGCCATCCCTTGAAGAATTTGAGTCAAGAAAAAAAGGGCCAACCACCTTAAGAGCTATTGGACTAAGAAGAATTCCAAATTGAGTGAATCACCAAAGAGAGAACAACCACCAAAATTGAGGACCGTTTTGTAATTTTGTAATTTGCAATTTACTTACCTTCATTGCTTTCAAGTTTTGTAACAAAAAGGTCTTTCATTGGAAGTGTGTTGGAAGCCTCCAATAGGTTACCAAACTTCCATTTGTGTGTAATAATTTTAGGCAATTTTCCCTTAGGATAGTGAGTGTTTTGTTGGGAACCTTGAATGTGGTCATCCAAACACTCTTAGGATTCGCCTAGTTTACATTTCTTGCCAAACCGCCTAGATAGCTTTCCTTTTACCAATTAGTTGTTTACCTTATCTTTCACACCTCTTTTAGTGTTTATTTTGGCTAGTTTCAACCATAGTTTCTTTTACCTTTTGTTTTCAAACCTCCAACAAGAAAGAACCACAACTTAGGAACCAACATGAGTCATCATTCATCATCTAGTGTTAATGGTGAAGGTTCTCCTCCGAAGGACCCCTTGTATAAGATATTAGATGAGTTGAAATCCCTTAAGTTATGGAAAGAAAAACAAGAGAGAAAAGAAAAAGGAAAAAAAAGAGTGGAAGAAATAAGTCAAGATGAAAGAAAGAAAATAAGAGAGGAAGAAAGAAGAAAAATAATGAAAGAAATGAAAAGAGAAAAACATGCCTCCTATAGTAGTCATAACTCTTGCAAGAACCTAACTGAAGAACTTCGTGACTATTACGAAGGAAGGCATAGGTCACATCTTAGACCTCACTCCCATAGAAGAGAAAAGGAAAGAAAGCCTCAAGAGGCTAACATTAACCTCTCATACTTCCATGGGAAGGACAATGTAGAGGCTAACTTAGATTGGGAAATAAGGGTAGAGCAACAACTTAAAAAGAAGTCTACTTCAAAATCTTATGGCTCTCACTCTTATCCAAAGAAAGACCAAGGTCAAGGCTTCTCAGGGGTGACACCTTCTAAGCCCAAAGATGATAAGGGGAAGGCAATAGAAAAGCAAGCCCCTAAGGCTAGTATGCAAGAGAAAACTAGCTCTATAAAGTGCTTTAAATGTCTTGGAAGAGGACACATTACTTCTCAATGCCCCACCACAAAAACCATGATTATGAGGGGCCAAGACATTTATAGTAGCCAAGATGAGGCTACTGCTTCACCTTCCTCTAGTGAAAGTGAAGAAGCAAAAGGGGAAGAATCTAGTGAAGAAATCTACCCCCAAGAAGATGGACAACCATTAGTGGTTAAAGAGAAGTGTAAGGAGGTAAGTGTCTCCTCCAAGAGGTCAGCTAAGAAGGAAACTCATTTTACAATAAAGACAAACATTAAAGAAACTTTCCCTCTTAGACAACCTACACATTTTATCTTTTGTAAAAAGACACTTGCTAGCATTGCCACACCTCTTGGGCTTGAGTTTATTCCTCAAGTAAAGAAGTTGTTGGATGAGGGTTTGGTTCGCAAGAGCTTAAATCCTTGTGCTTTGTTGGTGCCCAAAATAGGTATTATTAGGCACCAAGTCCCTAAAATAGGTGGTATGATGAATGTTTTGAGTGGTGCAACCCTCTTTTGTAAAATCACTCGTGTACCTAACATCTTCATGGTGTGTGTACATAGGGACCCATTAGGTAGGTTTGTTCTTATTTTTAGTTTCAATACAAACTTAGGTACTCATATGGGACACCTTAGGTTTGTCATACTTTTTGGTAGGAATAATCAATATGAAAATACAGAAAAAGGTATGATTTATTGCGTTATTTTTCTTAATTTTTCAAATAGTGATCAAGGGGTTCCCATGAACCCTAAGAGAATAAAGGTCATTCCTAAGTGGCCCACTCTACCAAGTATAAGAGAAATTTGGGGCTTCCATGACATAACAAACTTTTACAAAAGGTTTGTCCCATATTTTTCTATACTTGTAGCACTACTCATTGAGTTGGTGAGAAACCATGTTCCTTCATGGGAAGATGCCCAGGAAATGAGTTTTCAGGCCTTACCTTACTTCAACATACCAAACACCACTAATACATATGTTTTTGTTATTTTTACAGGTGTTGAGGGAAGGAGCCCAGAGTATGAAGAACCTTGGGATTTGAGGTCAAATCCTTTCCAAGGTGGAGGGAATGATGCAATCCTACCCCGCAAGGGCATTGGATAGAAGACTCCAAGTAGATCGGGCCAGAGATCCAAGGGAAGGCCCTAGGATTCTCATGAGCCTTAGGGTAGATTTTGAGCCTTTGGGCTAAGTATGAGGCCGCTTATCTTTGTAAATATTAGAATAGGTTTTTTCCTTCGTTTAGGCCTTGCATTTTGGCCATTCTAGTAGTATAGGGTTTTAGCCTTGTATTTCGAGGCATTTTGAGTTGTCTTTGTAGTATGGACTTTTTTTGTATTTTCATGTATTTTGTCATGGGGGTGAGGTTAGCTATTATAGGGGGTGTGTAGCTAAGTTCTAGCTTCTCATCTCAAGGGAGGTGAGCTTAGCTACTATAGAGGGTGTGTGTAGCTAAGCTCTAGCTTCTTTAAGGAAACCTTTCAAGGAAGCTTCTCCAGGAGGTGAGCTTAGTTATTAGAGGGTGTGTGTAGCTAAGCTCTAGCTTCTCAAGGAAGTTTTCTCAAAGAAGCTTCTCAAGGAAGTTTCCATCAGTGTGCTTAGGTGTCATGAGGCATGAAAAGCATGAAGGACATGCACAAAGTGTGACTATATGATGTGGCAATGGGGTGTAGTAAGCAAATGCTCACCTCCCCCTCTAAAATTTAATTGGATTGGGCTTTTACCAATTCAATTAAATTTATTTCCAACCACAAACATCAAATATCCACTTAGTGCATGTGAAATTATAAAGCTACCCCTAATACAAAAACTAGTCTAGGTGCCCTAAAATACAAGGGCTGAAAAATCCTATATTTCTAGGGTACCCTACCTACATTATGGAGCCCTAAATACAAGGCCCAAAAATAATGAAACCTTAATCTAATATTTACAAAGATAAGTGGGCTCGTACTTAGCCCATGGGCCCGAAATCTACCCTAAGGCTCATAAGAACCCTAGGGCCTTCTCTTGCATCTCTGGCCCAATCTACTTGGAGTTTTCTATCCAATGCCCTTGCGGGGTAGGATTGCATCAGAAGGTAAAGGAAATAAGCTATGAAAGTAAGCAAGAAATGTAAACTAGGCGAATCCTAAGAGTGTTTGGATGACCACATTCAAGGTTCCCAACAAAACACTCACTATCCCAAGGAAAAATTGCCAAACATTTTTACACACAAATGGAAGTTTGGTAACCTATTGGAGGCTCCCAACACACTTCCAATGAAAGACCTTTTTGTTACAAAACTTGAAAGCAATGAAGGTAAGTAAATTGCAAATTACAATATTACAAAACGGTCCTCAATTTTGGTGGTTATTCTCTCTTTGGTGATTCACTCAATTTGGAGTGCTTCTTAGTCCAATACCTCTTAAGGTGGTTGGCCCCTTTCTTCTTGACTCAAATTCTTCAAGGGATGGCACCAATCCTCCTTCCAATTCCCTATATGGCAACCCACAAACAAGGAAACAAAGAGACAAGCAATAACCAAAGACCAAAAAAAAATGAAATGAAAGTTAAACCAATGGATTTTTAACAAGATAATTTTTCAAGGATTATTTAACAATTAAAGCAATGAAAAGGACATAGAAGCAAGCTAGGACTCAAAGAGAAACTTAGAGAGCTTAGCTACACACACCTCTCTAATAGCTAAGTTCACCTCCCTGAGATGAGAAGCTAGAGCTTAGCTACATACCCCCTATAATAGCTAAGCTCACCCCTATGCCAAAAAACATGAAAATACAAAAAATGTCCCTACTACAAAGACTACTCAAAATGCCCCGAAATACATGGCTAAAACCCTATACTACTAGAATGGCCAAAATACAAGGCCTAAACGAAGGAAAAACCTATTCTAATATTTACAAAGATAAGCGGGCTCATACTTAGCCCATGGGCTCAAAATCTACCCTAAGGCTCATGAGAACCCTAGGGCCTTCCCTTGGATCTCTAGCCTAATCTACTTGGAGTCTTCTATCCAATGCCCTTGTGGGGTAGGATTGCATCACTCTATGATCTAGAGGACAAATCACCAAAGCAGGTAAGGGTCAGAGGTCATTTGATAAAATTTGATGAGACACCCTCAACACATTCCTGAAGACCCCTGTGATCATTGAGGAGGGGGAGACATTATCATCTTATTCTAGGTTTGCAATATTGAGGCCTGATCCTCAAAAGTTAGCTACTAAGCTCTGCATTCTAGGGAGGGGATTTGAGCTGAATGTTTATGGTCAGCCTCTAAAGATCTTAAGGAAGAACATGGCCACACTTGCTCAAACTTGGAGTGTTCTTTCTTACTCCAACTTCGTCCCTACCTCCCACACTTCTGACATCACATTTGATCGGGCCAAGTTGATCTATGGTATTATCATGAAGATGGACATGAATCTGGGCTACCTCATCTCCCATCAGATTTCTATTATTGCCCAGCAGGATTCTTCTAGGCTTGTATTTCCAGCCTTAATCACAACTTTGTGTAAAGCTAGAGGGGTCACATTAGATTCCAGATCCTTAGAGAGCCTTAGCTCTGCCATTAACTTGGCATATATAAAGAAGAACTATTGGAATCTAGAAGATCCAACAATGACATTCAGAGGGCCAAGGAAGGCCAGGGGTAAGAGATCTGAGGCTCCCCCTACTTCAGCAGCAATAGATGTTTTGTTCCTTCTTCATCTACTTTACTAGATCCTTTTACAGTAGCACTTTCTTCTACTCCAGCTACTCCTACTCCCATACCTGCTTAGTTTCCAGTTCAGCTCCCAGCTTCTTCTACTCCTGCATCAGATTTTGTGTTTACTCTAGAGATGCTTCACTCTATGATGTAGAGCCTCCACAAATGGCAGGTCATTATCATGCAGAGTCTCCAGAGCTCAGGCCTGCCATCTATTATGAGCACAGATGAGTACCTGACTCAGGTGGCTTGGCTAGGAGTCCAGCCTTCTCCTTCTAGAGGGGGTGGGACCTCCGCAGCCCAAGAGCCTAAGCAGGCAACAGAGGAGCCAGTTTTAGCAGAGGATGAGCTCATTCCTCTTGAGCCCTCTTCAGTTGTTGCAGATACATCTATGGCTCAGGAGGAGGTATCTTTACCAGATCCCATGCCAGAGCCATCCCTTGCACCTATATCTGAGGACACTATGCCATTAGTACCAGCCATGGAGCCAGAGCAACCCATTCTTTAGGATGTACCAGCTCCTCCAGTGCTAGATTTAAATGAAAGGGTACGCAATTGAAATGCGAAACAGAACACTACACAAAACAAAACAACACACAATCACACACTAAACAACAGAGCTAGACTCAAAACAACTAAACACTATTATGAACCTTTGGCCCACTGCTCCTTGGCAACGGTGCCAACTTTGATCGAGGTCGTACCCGAATCAAATAAACATTAAAAATGCAGTATCTAGGAAGTGATCCTAGGTCGTCTCCCAACGAGCAATGGTCAACCAAACGTTCATAACAGATAGTAATAAAACAGTAACGAATTGGGGGGGTTGTTTGTTTTTGTAAATTAAACAGCAAGCAAATTTGAATTAGAAAATAATAGAATTAAAACATGTTGTTTCCCCTTGATTCACAAGCAAGTCTCTTATCCTAGGCTACGAGAATTTATCCTTAATCAGTTGAACCACTTAATCCAACCCTAAATTAGACTACTAAGCGAAAATTAACATAAGGTTGCCATTATGTGATTAAGCAACACATACACCAATTAATCATGAACAAAACTGATCATTAAGCATGAACGTAAATTAAGCGCAATGACAATTAATCAAGCACTAAGCATGCATGGATTAATAGCAACGAATACAGAGTAATTAGTGAAGAGGAAAAAATGATCACAATTCAATAGTAATAACAAAACCTCAAAGAGAGTTGTGCTTGATCTTCAAGAGAAAACAACGCTGGAGACTTAGCCTTCCATTAATCATTAGAAAACAAAATTGTAGATTGAAGCAGAAACAAAATTGCAAAAAACGAATTTTATTCTACGTGAACAGTGCGCATGAACAGTAAAAACTGAAATTCTAAAACCCTAGAATTATTCTCCTCTTTGAAAAACTCTAAACTAAAACTCTAGTGCTGTTATATAGGTCCTCAGCCCCAAAGCTTACAAATCTATTTTAAGTCCAAGCCCATAAATGAAATAAAATAAAATCTGGACAAGATAAGATAAGATTGGATGAAATAAAATCTGGATAAAATAAAATCTAGATGAAATAAAATATGGATAAGATAAGATTTGATAAAATAAAATTGTTTGCTCTCTTCATGTCCAATCCCAATTCTGGATTCAAGCCCAATTGCTTATAATTATCCTGAAATTAAATTAAAAACAAAAAATTAGTCAAGTAGGCCCAAATGATAAAACTACATAATTAATATGGCAATTAAGGCTAATCAGTAATTAAAATGATGACAAAAAGGGTTAAGAAATAGGAGAAAATAATGACACATCAGCCCTCTTCAATTGCTGCATGTCATACCCTAATTTCGTCCAGGGATTATTACTTGATGACATGCAACCTTTGGTTAGCCGCTTTGAGATACTTGGCGTCCTTTGTTGCACAAAAAAATGAAGTCCCGAGACGTGTCAAAAATCAAAAGGAAGCAGGCTTACGCGATCCGTGAAATTCCGTAATGTGGCGGAAATCGAAAAGAGGTGTTTTTGCGTAATCCGTGAGTTTCCGTAACTTCTTCGAAAGCTAAAATAAAGTAAATACATAATCCGAAAGGATTCATAACCTTGCGGAAGGAAAATAAGTATCGTTACCAAAATTCGTGAAGTTTCGTAACGTTACGGAAAAAGAATTACCAAAAAAAGTAGAAGGGGGGTGCATTTAGTAAAAAGGGGGGTACGAATAGCAATCTGGCCCACTTGGGCCTTCCAAATCCTTCCTCCAGAAGGCTGTTGCTTCTGGAGGAAGCAATCTTGCTCGCCTGGGCGAGCTGGGTGGCAAGCTCCTCCCCTATTTTGCTATAAATAGGGGAAGGAGTGAAGAAGAAAAGGGTTCAGCCTTCTTAGCACTTCTCCCTCTCTCGAAATTATTGAGGAAAATTGTTTCCGTGAAGAAAATCCAAGCCGAGGCACTTCCGTAACGTTTCCGTAACATTTCCGTGGGTAATTACGCGAAGATTCTCAACCGTTCTTCAAGATTCATCGTTCGTTCTTCGTTTTCTTCCGTCTTCAACGGGTAAGTACCTCAAACCGAGCTTTTCAATTCATTCTATGTACTCGTGGTGGTCCACATTTTGTTTCATGTATTTTTATTCTCGTTTTCATTCGCTTTTTATACCCCCTTTTGACGTGCTTAAGCCATTTATTTAAGTCATTTCTCGCCTAATCTAAAAATAAAATAAATTTCCACCGATCATTTGAATTGTATCATCCATTAATTTCTGTTAAAATGAATTCCGACCGTTCGGTCGTGCCGTAACCACGTTGGAAATAAAAAAAGAGGTAAAATAATAATATAATAATAAAAAAAATATCTTTTAGTAAAATGAAGCACAAAAATCAATCGGACGTTTTCTCTTTGGGATTTCTCATTCTTAATTGAATTGACTAATAACTAAAGTGAAACTAAGACTAAAATCAATTCGCCTAGTCAAGCTCGTCCACAAAAATAGGGTTTTGAAAGTTTATCATTTCAGTTTCTTACCAAGTAAAAAGGAACATTTTTAAAGTCCAACGCCTTAAAAAATGATCACAATTCAAGTAAAAAGAATCGCTTGATTCACTCTTAAGAAAGAACTACGTAGGTCTGATTTCCTCTTTGATAGAGGGTACGTAGGAGCAAGAGCCCCGCTTTTGTCGACCTCAAAAAATAAAAAGAACTAAAAGTTAAGATAACACAATTTCCACAATTTTGAAAAATAGGCTGTTGTCCTTTGAGACAAACATGAGAGGTGCTAATACCTTCCTCAAGCGTAAATACAACTCCCGAACTTAGAATTTTCATTTTGACCGGTTTCCTTCGGTTTTTTCCGACGTTTTCCACAAATAAACGTTGGTGGTGACTCCGCGCACCTTTCCTCCTTTGGAAAGCGCACCCGTGAGCCTCGCCTTCGCTCGCCCGCAAAAGGGCACGTTGCGATAGTTGGCGACTCCACTGGGGAGTTTTTGTGAGTTAGGCCTATTCTAAGGAATTGTGGATTTGTGAAACTTCGTGTGTGCATTTGTTGAACTGTGTAAAATGTAAATAATTGTTGTATATTTCGCATTCTTTACACTGCATTCTAAGCACCCACGGGTTTGAGTAAAAAAAGGGCCCTACACCCGGGTTCATGGGAATTTAAGGAGTGGAGGTGAATCTATCATCATGCTAGGTCTCCGACTTGCTTGATAATAGTGAAACCTCGTCTAGAGCTTTCTCTCTTTATAATGTGTTGTCGCTGGTATTCCATACCGCCACAATATTATTATCTTGAGTGATAATACCTCTAGAGAATGGCCGTGTGAGTTACAAATTGTTGGGAAGTAATTATTAGAGACCCCTAGATATTGTCCTATAGGTTCCCAAATAGGGGCAAAGAGCAAACACGCTCCTGTGCCATTCTTTCTCATGTATTTTTGGTTTATAGTTTTTGCTAGTAATGTTTGGTTTCTTTAGAGTAATACGTAAACCTTTATAATGCTACGTTGAGGCGCCATCATGCCCAAAACGTAGCATTAAAATTGGGTCTCTGCGGTCTCGTATGTATGAATTACCCCTTTTTTCTTGTTTTCTTTCCGTTTCATGCATACGCATTGCATCATTCATGTCGGAGTCTTGATCCACCCCTTTTTTAGGTAAATGATGGGGACAAATCAAAACGGCAAAAGGTTTTATCAAGTCAAGTTTAAAAGTCTAGATGTCACTAGCCTCAAGGAATTAGGACGATTGATGGGACCTCTCCAAAGGCAAGCCTTCCGCAAAGTGTACGGGAAGATTCTAGATTTGGCCGCAGCGGAGGTATTTACGGAAGCTGTCGTATCCCTCGCCCAATATTATGACCAGCCGTTGAGGTGTTTCACGTTTGGGGACTTTCAAATGGTACCAACTATTGAAGAGCATGAGGAAATATTAGGATGCCCTCGTGGGGGAAGAAAACCGTATCTTTTCTCCGGCTTTCTTCCTTCCTTGAGCAAGATTGCGGCTGTGGTTGGTGATTCAGCAAAGGAGTTGGATCGCACGAAGCAAACTCGGAACGGCGTAGTGGGCTTGCCTCGGAAATACTTGGAAGGTAAGGCAAGGGATATGACGAGCCAAGAGAAGTGGGGCCCGTTTGTAGATATTTTAGCTTTGCTGATTTTTGGGGTTGTCCTCTTCCCGAACGTCGACGGTTTGGTAGACTTAGCCGCCATTGATGCTTTCCTCGCATATCACCATAGCAAGGAAAGTCCAGTGGTGGCTATCTTGGCTGATTTGTTTGACACCTTTGACCGGAGGTATGAGAAAAACAGTGCACGGATTGTCTGTTGTTTACCCGCTCTCTGTGTGTGGTTGATTTCACACCTATTCCAACAAGACACGAGACACCCGTGTCCGCTTCAAAGCTATCGCTCATGCGCTGAAAAAGGAAGAGTCGATTGGGACCAACATTTGGCTGGGATAGGGGGCAGCGCGATCAATTGGTTTCCTCGTTGGAAGGAAGGCAAGGAAGGAGTTCTTTTCTCGTGTGGGGACTACCCTAATATTCCATTGATAGGGACTAGGGGGTGTATTAATTATAATCCCGCACTCGCCATAAGACAACTAGGGTACCCCATGAGGGGAGCGCCAACCGAAGAAAGTCTTTCGCCTTTCCTTGTGAGGAATCTAGGCGCACAAAGTCTCAAGGCGATACAAAGAGTCCACAAGGCGTGGAGAAGTCCGTTGAGGAAAGACAAGGAGCTTAGGGGCATCCGTAATGGCATCATCGGAGGTTATCATGGATGGCTAAGAATTCACACACGTGGGTTAGATTGGCTCTCCAAGTTGAAAGTTATCAATGAGGAGGACTTCGAAGCTCCGGAGGAAGATGAAGAAGTCCGAGCTCTAAAATTAGAGTTAGGGAAGGCAAGACTCGCCAAGGAGAAGTTCAAATCAGCTGCTACACACATCCGGAAGGAGTGCACCGAGTTACAAGAGGAAAACGTGGCCACTGCAAAAGCCCTTGGACGAGAAACCAAAAGGGCCCGCAAGGAGGAATATGGCCGAGAGAAATTCCGAGGAGCATTGTGGGGTAGCAACAATGAGCTCGAGCTCCGAAGAGAGGAGAGAGATCGATCACGGGTGCATGGGATGATCTTAAAAGAGGAGTTAGTTGCTTGCGCGAGGTCCAAAAGGGGTTTGGCTCAACACTTGGAAGCCACGGAGCAAAGCATGCTAGCTATCATAGGGCAGTACAAGGTAGAGTTGAACCAGTCTGTGGCCCATGAACAAAAGCTAGTGGAGGATTTTGCACAAGTGTACGCCGAAAAAGAAGCAAGAGGGAGGGTGATTGATGCATTGCATCAAGAAGTGACTATGTGGATGGATAGGTTCGCCTTGACCTTGAATGGAAGTCAAGACCTCCCGCATCTATTAGCCAAAGCAAAAGCCATGGCCGAAGTGTGTACGGCCCCCGAGGAGATTCATGGGCTAATCAATTACTGTCAACACATGATAGATTTGATGGCCCATATAATTAGGAATCGTTAGGTTCTCTTGTAACACCTTTGTATAATCTTGGCTAGATGAAAGCTTTGTTCTTTTTATAAAATGAGAAGTTATGGACTCATTACGTTATCTAAAAACCTTGGGGTGGATCCAAGTGCTCTGATCATCCATTTGCATACTCATGTTTTGGTGGCATACTCACCGTTGTTTATTTCTTTGGGAATTTTATCATAACTAAGAAAACACCAAGGCACCCCTATAACACTCGATCCAGAAAAATGGATAATGAAGAGGGCGTGCAGGAACAGATGAAGGCCGATCTATCGGCCTTAAAAGATCAAATGGCTTCCATCTCGGAGGTCATGTTAAAACTCCAGAAAACCATAGAGAACAAAGCCACGGCAACCGCCTCCAGTATGGTTAGGGAAGCGGAGCCGGTGCTGCAACCCGCTTTAAATCTGGGCTGAGACAGAAACACGGCCGTGTTTGGTCGAAGGTATAGTCCGCAAGCTTATCCTTATGGCTTGCCTCCGGACTTCACTCCCCGTGCCACTCCGGAAGATTTAAGCCAAGCCCCTACTTTTGAGGGGCAACTCCCGCCTTATGACGACTATCCCGGGCAAGACGATGAGGAAGGAGATACCCATCTCGGCCCCCTGCTTCACCTCAAAGATCCGTCCCCACATGAACTACCCCAACCGAACATAGTCCGCCATATCCCGGCCTCACCCACACCCGTAAAAGAATCTGTTCCCTTCGCGGAAGATAAGGGAAAGGTTGAGGCGCTCGAAGAGAGGTTAAGAGCAGTCGAGGGCCTTGGCAATTACCCATTCTCGGATTTAGCGGATTTATGTCTCGTGCCCAATATCGTCATTCCTCCCAAGTTCAAAGTACCAGACTTTGATAAGTACAAAGGGACGACATGTTCGAAGGGGCATCTTCGGATGTATTGCCGAAAGATGGGGGCGTATTCTGCGGACGAGAAATTGTTGGTCCATTTCTTTCAAGACAGCTTGGCCGGAGCAGCTGTAGCATGGTATACCAATCTGGAAGCTTCCCAGATCCGATCATGGAAGGACTTGGCAACTGCCTTCATTAGGCCGTACCAGTACAATACGGACATGGCTCCCGATCGGAACCAGCTTCAGAGTATGACTAAGCGAGAGCACGAGTCCATTAAGGAATATGCCCAAAGATGGAGAGATCTCGCAGCCCAAGTCGTACCGCCCATGACGGAAAGGGAGATGATCACAATTATGGTAGATACATTACCCACGTTCTACTATGAAAAGCTGATAGGCTACATGACAACTAACTTTGCGGATCTCGTCTTCGCCGGAGAAAGGATTGAATCTGGATTACGGAAAGGCAAGTTCGAATATGCTTCCAACAACAACAGAAGAGCCCCAGTAGTGGGCGCGAGGAAAAAAGAAGGAGACGCCCACGCAGTCACCACCGCCCCGACGTGAATGAAGGCACCCCAAAATATGCAAAGCTCATACCAGCCCAATCCCCCAAATTTTTTAATCCGAGCCGGGAATTCTCTCCCGACTCAAGTAAAAGGACCACCTGCAGCAGAAAGAGCGCCGACCCAACGCACAGCTCCAGCCGCTCCCCGGCCAATTAATAATACAGCCCCTGGCGCAAGCTATAAATATGCACAGCACCCGCCCCCGAAACATAACTTCTCCCCTATTCCCATGCCATACTCCGAGTTATGGCCTTCATTATTGGAGAACCATTTGGCGGTGGCCATACCTGGGAAGGTCTTCCAGCCACCCTACCCCAAGTGGTACGACCCGGGTGCCAAGTGTGTGTACCATAGTGGAGCTCCCGGACACAATATTGACTCCTGTATCCCGTTCAAATATAAAGTGCAGCACCTAATTACTGCCGGCTGGCTAGCGTTTCAGAAGCAAGCCCCAAATGTTAAAAGCAACCCGCTAGCTAGTCATGGAGGGGCTAGCGTGAACGCCGTCGAAGAGGACGGGCCATCGCGGGCAAAGAGGTTAGGAGAGGTGGTTACTTCTAGACGCTTCATCTATCAATCACTGCAAGCGGCGTGCATGGTCTCCCGAGGTGGAGACGAAAGGGATGAATGTTTGTTTCACCTCGGGGAGTCGCATGACATGGAAACCTGTCCCGCGGTGGAAGAATTGCTTCAGCGGCTCATGGATTGCGGGCAGCTTGAAGTGTCCATAGGAGGGAGGGAAGAACCACAAATTTGCATGCAGTCGGAAGAGAAGAAGGTTCCTCTAACCCCCAAGGCCCTAGTGATATGTTTTACTAGGAAAGGGACCGGCTCCACACCCATATACCCCCGGACGACACCCAAGCCAACACCATTTGCATATCAAAGTAATAAGGCTGTTTTGTGGAAGTATACCCCTCCTGCGTCCAGCGAAAAAGTTGCAACCGAAGTTGACTCCCTATCAGCTAAGGTAACCAACATCACCGGCCTCAGTGGCATAACCCGCAGTGGTCGGGTGTTCGCTTCCCCTCACCCGGCGGAATTGCCCTTTAAAGGGAAAGTGCCCATGGTCCAAGAGCCCACAGATGTAGCCACCCCCTCGAAAGAAGTAGATCCTCCAGTGGTAAGAGGGGTCGAAAAGAAAGAGGGATTTCAAGGAAAAACAGTGACTTTGGAAGAGGCCCATGAGTTCCTCCCCCTCATCCAACAAAGCGAGTTTAAGGTAGTCGAGCAACTGAATAAAACTCCAGCAAGGATCTCTCTACTTGAATTACTCATAAACTCCGAGCCTCATCGTGCGCTGTTGATGAAGGTCCTTAACGATGCCCATGTAGCACATGATATCTCAGTGGAGGGTTTCGAAGGTATCGTTAATCATATAACCAACAACAATTATATCGCGTTTACGAAAGAAGAGATTCCCATTGAGGGGAGAGGACACAACAAGGCTCTACATGTGTCGATGAGATGTATGGACCACGTTGTCGCGAAGGTACTTATCGACAATGGATCGAGCTTAAATGTAATGCCGAAGACCACTTTGGAAAAGCTTCCTTTTAGTGCGTCACATTTAAAACCAAGCTCGATGGTGGTGCGAGCCTTTGATGGTACTCGGCGGGAAGTGATGGGGGAAATCGACATTCCCATTCAGATAGGCCCCCACACTTGCAACGTGGTGTTTCAAGTAATGGATATAAATCCCGCCTATAGCTGCCTCTTGGGAAGACCGTGGATTCATGCCCTGGGAGTGGTCCCTTCAACGCTTCACCATAAATTGAAGTTCGCAGTGGGTGGACTTTTAGTGATAGTGTCGGGTGAAGAGGACATGTTAGTGAGCTGCCCCTCCTCTGCACCATACGTAGAAGCGGCGGAAGAATCATTGGAAACGGCTTTCCAATCCTTTGAAGTGGTGAGCTGCGCCTCTGTGGAACCAAGTTCGTCGCTACCTTCTCTCTCCAAAGCGGCCATAATGGTGGTGCGCGTTATGCTCAGGAACGGATTTGAGCCCGGAATGGGTCTAGGCAAGGACTGCCTCGGGAATGCCGACGTGGTCAATATCAAGGGAAATCCATACAACTATGGATTAGGGTATAAACTCGGGATGCCGGGGAGGAGGAACGTGCCGTCAAGATTTCGGGCAGATAGGGTATGGCCCGGCCATATTAGCCAGTGTTTCACCAGCGCTGGAATGGTGTCCGAGGAGGAGGTGGCAGCAATAGAAGAGGAGTTCCCTCAAGACCCACCAAGTTTTGTGCAACCATGCCACCCCGATTCCCAAGTGGGGAACTGGCGCGTGATAAGCCAGTCAGAAGTCTATACCGCTGATTCAATGTAATTTGAGCCTATAGATTTCCTTTCTCTTTTGTTTTGTGAAACCTACCTTATTAAATAAACAAAGAGATCTTGTTTCATCTGTTCTTGCGGTCTTGCCTTTTCTCATATCATTTTGCATGTTTTTGTTTCTTTTGTCTTGTTTGGTATAGATATGAGGGTCGATTCTTTGAGGATCCTAACAACGAGAGTTTGACAATCGATTTCGATCAAGATATAAGCCAAACGATAAACGAGGAAGAGGAAGAGGACGTCCTGTCACCAGAGTTGGAGAGGTTGGTCACTCAGGAAGAACGTGAAATGAAGCCTCACCAAGAAGAAACCGAATTGGTAAACTTGGGGACCACAGAGGAAAAGAAAGAAGTAAAGGTAGGAACCGGTATGACCGCGCCTATCCGTCAAGGCTTGATAACCCTTCTTCAAGAGTATCAAGATGTCTTTGCGTGGTCATATCAAGACATGCCCGATCTGGATTCCGACATTGTGCAGCATAAGTTGCCTTTGAATCCTGGGTCTTCCCCGGTTAATCAAAAGTTACGAAGAATGAAACCCGAGATGTCCTTAAAAATTAAAGAAGAAGTAAGGAAGTAGTTTGATGCAGGTTTCTTAGCTGTGGCGCGGTACCCGGAGTGGGTGGCCAACATTGTCCCAGTCCCGAAAAAGGACGGCAAGGTTCGAATGTGTGTAGACTACCGGGACTTGAACCGAGCCAGTCCTACAGACAAATTTCCCCTGCCACACATTGATATATTGGTAGATAATACAGCCAAATTTGCCCTTTTCTCATTTATGGATGGTTCCTCGGGGTATAATCAAATAAAGATGGCACCCGAAGATGTAGAGAAGACCACTTTCGTCACCCTATGGGGGACATTCTGCTATAAAGTGATGGCCTTCGGGCTGAAAAATGCTGGGGCAACCTATCAGCGTGCCATGGTGGCATTGTTCCATGATATGATGCATAAGGAAATAGAGGTCTACGTAGATGACATGATTGCCAAGTCTCGGACTGAGGACGAACACCTTGTCAATCTGCATAAGCTGTTTGGAAGGTTGCAGAAATACCAATTAAAACTAAACTCAACCAAATGCACCTTTGGGGTGAAGTCGGGGAAGCTACTAGGATTTATCGTAAGTCAGAAAGGGATAGAGATAGATCCCGAGAAAGTAAAGGCCATCCTTGAAATGCCAGAACCACGCACGGAGAAGCAGGTTCGGGGGTTTTTAGGCAGGTTGAATTATATCGCGAGATTTATCTCGCAACTCACCCCTACCTGTGAGCCCATTTTTAAGCTGTTACGTAAGAACCAAGCGGTCCTATGGAACAGTGACTGCCAAGAGGCCTTCGAGAAGATCAAAAAGAGTCTCGCGAATCCCCCGGTGCTCATGCCACCTGTAACAGGAAGACCTCTTTTCCTGTACATGACCGTGTTGGACAAGTCTATGGGGTGTGTGTTGGGTCAGCATGATGATTCTGGGAAAAAGGAGCAAGCCATCTACTATCTGAGCAAGAAGTTTACCACATGTGAGATGAATTACTCAATGCTGGAAAGGACGTGTTGTGCTCTGGTATGGGCATCACATCGGCTTAGGCAGTATATGCTCAGCCATACCACGTGGCTTATTTCCAAAATGGATCCTGTGAAATACATCTTTGAAAAATCGGCCCTCACGGGACGAATCGCTAGGTGGCAGGTACTATTATCTGAATTCGATATCATTTACGTCACCCAAAAAGCGGTAAAGGGAAGTGCCTTAGCAGATTATTTGGCCCAGCAACCCCTCCAGGATTATCGGCCGATGCACCCCGAGTTCCCAGATGAAGATATCACGGCCCTGTTTGAAGAGAAGCGGACGCACGAGGACATGGATAAATGGATTGTTTGCTTCGATGGGGCGTCAAATGCTTTGGGCCATGGAGTAGGGGCAGTCCTTGTATCCTCGGATGATCAGTGTATTCCTTTCATGGCTAGGCTAGGTTTTGATTGTACCAACAATATGGCTGTGTACGAAGCATGCGCCCTCGGGGTTCAGGCGGCCATTGATTTTGATGTGAAACTACTCAAGGTGTATGGAGACTCAGCTTTGCTGATACGCCAGTTAAAAGGAGAATGGGAAACTAGGGATCCGAAGTTGATACCCTATCAAACTCACATCTTGAGGTTAGCCAAGTACTTTGACGACATTTCCTTCCACCACATACCTCGGGAAGAGAATCAAATGGCTGATGCATTAGCCACCCTGGCATCCATGTTTCAACTTGCCCCACACGGGGATCTGTCGTACATCGAATTCAAATCTCAAGGCAGGTCGGCATATTGTTATGCAATAGAGGAAGAGCAGGATGAGAAACCGTGGTATTTCGACATCAAGCAGTATGTCGAGAACAAGGAATACCCACCAGGGATTTCTGACAATGACAAAAGGACGTTGAGGAGATTGGCTACTAGTTTCTTTGTAAGTGGTACCATCCTGTACAAACGAAACCACGACATGACCCTCCTACGATGCGTAGATGCCAAAGAGGCGAACTTCATGATTGAGGAGATCCACGAGGGTTCCTTTGGGACACATGCCAATGGGCATGCTATGGCCAGAAAAATCCTTAGGGCCGGTTATTATTGGCTCACCATGGAAAGCGATTGCTGCGCTCATGTAAGGAAATGCCATAAATGTCAGGCATACGCGGACAATGTCAATGTTCCGCCACATCCTCTGAATGTTATGTCCGCCCCTTGGCCTTTTTCCATGTGGGGAATAGACGTCATTGGGGCCATCGAACCCAAAGCATCGAATGGTCACCGCTTCATTCTTGTGGCGATAGATTACTTCACCAAATGGGTCGAAGCAGCTTCTTATACTAATGTCACAAGGAATGTGGTAGTTAGATTCATAAAGAAGGAGTTGATTTGTTGATACGGACTCCCCAGGAAGATCATTACTGACAATGGCACCAATCTGAACAATAAGATGATGCAGGAGATGTGCGAAGACTTCAAGATCCAGCATCATAACTCTACCCCTTATTGGCCAAAGATGAATGGAGCTGTAGAGGCTGCAAATAAGAATATTAAGAAGATTGTTCAAAAGATGACAGTGTCATACAAAGATTGGCATGAGATGTTGCCTTTCACCCTGCACGGATATAGAACCTCAGTACGAACTTCTACTGGGGCAACACCGTATTCCTTAGTTTATGGGATGGAAGCAGTACTCCCGTTTGAGGTGGAAGTTCCTTCTCAGAGGATAATGGTGGAGTTAGGCCTAGAAGAGTCAGAATGGGCTCAAGCACGCTACGACCAACTCAACCTCATTGAAGGTAAGCGTTTGACAGCCATGAGCCATGGGCGTCTGTATCAACGAAGAGTAAAGAACACATTCGACAAGAAGGTACGTCCGCGCAAGTTCAATGAGGGGGACCTCGTGCTGAAAAAGATGTCCCACGCTGTTAAGGATAGTCGAGGCAAGTGGGCCCCAAATTATGAAGGACCTTTCGTGGTGAAAAGAGCTTTTTCTGGGGGTGCTCTGATACTCACCGACATGGATGGCGAGGAGCTGCCCTCGCCCGTGAACTCCGATGTAGTTAAACGATATTACGCTTGAAATCTGGGGCAATCGAGAGGACCGTTGCATGTTTTTTATTTTTTAGTTGTTCTCGATCTTTTTGATTTCCTCTTGGGATTCCCATTCACTGTATTTGTCTCATTTCTTTAAAGATGGGCGAGGTTTCAGTCCTCCCCTTGTTTTCAAACCTTGTGTTTTAGATTTGTTATAACTTGAGCCCTCTTCGCTCGGTGTATGGGGTGCCCCAAACGCTTATTTAAAATTGAATCTAACCAGCCCTCACTAAAAGAAAGTCATCGCATTAGGAACATTCATACATGCACATACACATGCATATTTTGTGGTAACAGGGGCAGGGCCTTCTTAGGTCACGGTTAGAAGTCAAGACAAGTTGACTGCGGAGATCAACCAAGGTAAGACGGTGACCGGACACGATTGGCCACGGATTTTGTTTCCTACTTGCAGGTACATAGGGATGGATGCAAGTGGGGATAGGGTCACGACCGACCGATCGTTGCCCCTTCCCGGCGCTAAACAAGCAGAGAATGTCGCTGCAAGGCAGCCCAGTATCCTTTGCATTCGCAGTTTCTTTTACTATTGTTTGTTTTAAATAAGTAATCGACGCCTAATTCTAATTTAAGTAGGTTCAAGTGGGCAAACGCTAACCCATAAGGAAGGAGGGGACATGGTTAATGTTACCCTCAAAAAAAATGTGGAGGGTTAGCTCGCCTGGGCGAGCAACCCCTGCATTCAAAATATAAAAACGAGGGAGGGGAACGTTTTTGCATCCAAAAACTTCCCCCCCCCCCCCTCATTCAAAAGAGAGGACTTACGAAGGCTTGCGGTTCTTGCTCCCTCAAGCCACTTTTGGTTGCCTTTTGCTTTCATTTTTGGTGTTATTGTTCACTCCAACAAGTAAGTATTCAATCCTTGATGTTTTCAGCTTCCCATTGGTATATTTTCTTCATCTTTTGGTGCTCCAAACTGTGGGAATATGCTTGTATTTGTGGGGCAGTTTTGGTTTGTTTTTATGCTTGTTTTCTTGAGTTGAGGATTTGAATGCGAAGGCCTTAGGCCTATGTTGTATTCTGAAGCAATGGGGCATGCCACGTTGTCCCCATCCTCTTGCAATTTATGTCCAAACATGCGCTCACCAAGTGCTCGGTGAAATGCCCCAATGATGTATGGATATGATTTTGTAAAATTGGGAGAGTGGGATTGTTTCTTATATGTAGGTATGGCATAGGAGATTCAAAATAGGTACCCAAATGCAATTCTGAGCTTAGGAACCCAAACTTGTAGCTTCAATGCAAGGAAACATGCTTATGGCTAGGAATCCAAAATTTGGTTTTAGAATTAGAAAAACATGAAAATTAGGACTTGCTTGTGAGAGTTTTTGCTCGAGTTTGGGCTGCTCCATGTTTGATACTTTACATAGAGGTAGCGTGGGAAAAGCCTTGCAATAGTATGTATACATAGGTAAATATAAGGAGCATGAAATTCCTAGCAAAGTGTGAATGATTGTCTTCCTAAATAAATGGTATGATAGCACGGAATTCCCTTTTGAATGCAAGTGTGTGCATAATGTAAATAGCTTGCCAATATGAATAAATGTGAATGAAACAATAAAAAAATTTTATGATATATATTTCAAACATATGTAGGTAGTTTGTAAATAGCAAATGTTTAGGATATAAATTAGGTGTAAAGTTTGACGCAACACTTTGAGCATGAAAGTGCGTTTTCTTTTTCAGAATGTATAGGTGTATGGCAGTTAGAATATGTTGGATGTTCTTGCATGTTGACATGAGTAATAGGATATTTTCTACACATACACGTGTGCATAAATGGATTACATGAGTTTGGTCTAAATCAGAGGGATTAGCACGACCTTTTTGCGTTAAGATAAGCGTTATCTTGTAAAACTAACTTCTAAAGGTTTGTTCTCGCAGGAAATGGCCCCGAGGAAACTTGCCTCAAAGAGATCCAGGAAGGATAAAGCGGCCGAAGGAACTAGTTCCGCTCCCAAGTATGATAGTCACCGCTTTAGGAGCGCTGAACACCAGCAGCGCTTCGAGGCCATCAAGGGATGGTCATTTCTCCAGGAGCGACCCGTCCAGCTCAGGGACGATGAGTATACCGATTTCCAGGAGGAGATAGTTCACCGGCGGTGGGCATCACTGGTTACCCCCATGGCCAAGTTTGATCCAGACATAGTCCTTGAATTTTATGCCAATACTTGGCCTACGGAGGAAGGCGTGCGAGATATGAGGTCTTGGGTAAGGGGTCAGTGGATCCCGTTTGATGCAGATGCTATCGGCCAGCTCCTGGGATATCCTTTAGTGCTGGAAGAGGGTCAAGAGTGCGAGTATGGCCAGAGGAGGAACCGGTCCGATGGGTTCGATGAGGAGGCCATCGCCCAGTTGCTATGTATACCGGGGCAGGATTTTGCCCGGACTGCTGTCGGGAGACGGGTGCGGATCATGCGCACCAACATGACCACCCTGACTCAGATCTAGATGACTTTGCTGCTCAGCAACATCCAGCCCAGCGACCATAATTCCGACCTCCCCCTGCCGAAGTGTCAGCTGGTGTACGCCATCCTGACGCGGATGAGCATTCACGTGGCTCAACTATTCGCTGATGCCATCTATATATTTGCAGGTATGGCGCCTACCAGGCACCCTCTGGACCCGGATAAGTCCAACAGGGCCCTGGGATTTCCCACCTTGATCACAGGACTCTGCCAGTCGTTCGGAGTCCCTGTCGCACCTAGCAAGGTGATTCGGCCGCCCATCACCCGAGCTTTTATTGAGAAGTATTGCACGCAGAGACAGGTCCAGGGGGATGCTCCACAGGCCGCAGACCCGCCGCCACCTCATCAGGGCGGTCCAGTCGGATTGTTTGATACGGAGCAGTATTTGCGGCATTTGGTTTGCCAGCAGGCGACCAACCACCGGGCACATGTACAGACCCATGATTGTCTTTATCAGATGAGCCTCAGCCTGCAGAGCCAGGGCTTTACTTCTTTTCCGTGCCCTACTCCGGACCAGTTCAGGGCAGAGGTCGCATGGCCTGGAGATTGGCCTGAGGCCCGGGCAGGAGAGGCACCAGCAGAGGCTCCCGACGAGGCAGATGAGGCCCGCGAGGACGAGGAGATGACCGATTTACTTGATTTCTTAGGAGGAAGCGGGGCCACATGATTGGGAGATCCCTTGATCCATATTTCTTTTTTGTTTCCATTTATTTTTTTTCTGTTTACATATCATCTTATTTTTGTTTGACTAAGGGACTAACGTTTGTTTCATGTTTTGACTTTTGTTTTGTACATACATATAGTTTGAGTTGTTACGTCGGTACTTGTTTCATTGTTGTGAATAGTGTTTATTGAAATTCCGGAACCGTGTAGAGTTTTGCATTTAGGAACGTTGTCCTAAAAGTAAAATGAACCAAAAATCCTAATAAAAAGAGAGAAGCGTTGTGAATAAAAGTCATGTTCGTAAAGAAAAGAAAAAAGTGTTTTTGTATATATACCTGTATGTAAAAGGAAAATGTGTATAGAAGGTTTTGTGTGTGTAAGTGATGCGTGGAAAGGAATTCTTGTGTGTGTGAGCAACGAGTGTATATGAAGAAACTTTTGTATGAACCATAAGTGTGTGTTGGGAAAAATGAAAAAATCTTTGAATGTAAATAGGGTTTGATCATGTGACGTAAAGAGAGAGAATTCCAATGCGTGTACAGAAAAATTTTGTCATGTATAAGAGTGTAGATGTACAAAGAAAAATTTCTTCATAGAGGACCATAGGTGTATAATTTTGTGAATATATAAAAATGAAACAAAAAGGAAAAAGAAAGAAAGACCGCAAAGGTCGAGATGTTATAGTTAAGAAGTATAAATCATTCGTAAAGAGCAAACGTATCTTCTGGAAACAAGGGACTGATGCTAAGAGTTTATTTTTCGGAATGAACCGAGATAAGGATGGATGAATTCATTGAACTGATGAAAGAACATAACTTGGAAACGTTGGGTCTGTCTGTGTAAATTCCCGACCGTAGGATCACAATGCCATAAACAGGATGCTTGAGTGCCCACCTGGTTGTAACCATGACTAATTTTGCACGTTGTTTTCAAATCATCATTGTCACGCGTGCCTTATGGAGCAATATGGAAGCTCGGCCTGAAATCGACACCTTCACACCCAAATTTGTTTCGCCCTAGACATCAAGATTGGGTTTCCACGATAAAAGACCCCATTGAAACACAACCTTAGACTTTTTGAACCTTGGCCTATAAAAAAGAATCCTCATTCCTTCCCCGAAGCAAAGGACAGTGGAATCTCCTCAAGGGAGGGCGAATAGAATGCTAAAACCGGATTTCCCAAACAAAAGGATGGGAAAGGAGAAGTGAAAAGAAAGAAAAGGAAGAAATGGAAAGAAAGAAAAAGAAAAAAGGTGAAAATAAAGAAAAGAACAAAAAAGAAGAGGAAAAGATTCCCGGTCGAAAGTCGAAGGGAAGTGAAAAGGGAAAAGAAGCAATTCTCGATTAATGAAAGAAAGAGGACGGAAATTCTTCAAGCCAGATTGCCACTCGAAATCATTCTCGACTGGAAATATCCCACCCCACATGAACAAAGAGGAAAAGACCGAAACACCCAGCTTCCTCTCCAAAAACACCACCCTCGAGAAAATCCTATTGGTCCGTGATCGTACGTTTGATCTTCGATTCGATAGGAAGTCGTGTGCAAAATAGAGTCATGGTGCAGTTATGGTTTGGGAATAGGATAAAACACTTGCCTTGTGAGTTTTATACACTATGAGTGATTTATTTTCAGCTTAGCCCGATGTTTCCCCTGCATGTTCATTTAAAAGCTAAAAGTTGACATCCTACCCTTCATTCTCGATTACAAGGAAGATTACCCTTGGCATAAGTATATTGTTTCTCTAAGATATGGTGCTCTCGCGAATGATTTATTTTTCTTTGCAAAAAGCATGTTTGCTTTTGTAGGTGGAAAGACCCGGTGGATCGTTCTGTCCTGCCGACCAATCTTTTTCGGAGCCCCATGAATTGTGTTTCCGTTCATGTGCCCTCCACCTTCGAGTTCGGAGTTATGCGTAGTGATTGCTTAGTGCAATTCTCCATTCTCAACCTTTTTCGGAGCCCCATGAATTGCATTTTCGTTCATGTGTCCTCCACCTTCGAGTTTGGAGCTATGCGCAGTGATTGCTTAGTGCAATTCTCCATTCTCAACCTTTTTCGGAGCCCCATGAATTGCGTTTTCATTCATGTGTCCTCCACCTTCGAGTTTGGAGTTATGCGTAGTGATTGCTTAGTGCAATTCTCCATTCTCAACCTTTTTCGGAGCCCCATGAATTGCGTTTTCGTTCATGTGTCCTCCACCTTCGAGTTTGGAGTTATGCGTAGTGATTGCTTAGTGCAATTCTCCATTCTCAACCTTTTTCGGAGCCCCATGAATTGCGTTTTCGTTCATGTGTCCTCCACCTTCGAGTTTGGAGCTATGCGTAGTGATTGCTTAGTGCAATTCTCCATTCTCAACCTTTTTCGGAGCCCCATGAATTGCGTTTTCGTTCATGTGTCCTCCACCTTCGAGTTTGGAGCTATGCGTAGTGATTGCTTAGTGCAATTCTCCATTCTCAACCCTTTTTCGGAGCCCCATGAATTGTGTTTTCGTTCATGTGTCCTCCACCTTCGAGTTTGGAGCCATGCGTAGTGATTGCTTAGTGCAATTGTCCATTCTCAACCCTTTTTCGGAGCCCCATGAATTGCATTTTCGTTCATGTGTCCTCCACCTTCGAGTTTGGAGTTATGCGTAGTGATTGCTTAGTGCAATTCTCCATTCTCAACCTTTTTTTCGGAGCCCCATGAATTGCATTTTCGTTCATGTGTCCTCCACCTTCGAGTTTGGAGCTATGCGTAGTGATTGCTTAGTGCAATTCTCCATTCTCAACCTTTTTCGGAGCCCCATGAATTGCATTTTCGTTCATGTGTCCTCCACCTTCGAGTTTGGAGCTATGCATAGTGATTGCTTAGTGCAATTCTCCATTCTCAACCTTTTTCGGAGCCCCATGAATTGCGTTTTCGTTCATGTGTCCTCCACCTTCGAGTTTGGAGCTATGCGTAGTGATTGCTTAGTGCAATTCTCCATTCTCAACCCCTTTTTCGGAGCCCCATGAATTGCGTTTTCGTTCATGCGTCCTCCACCCAAGAGTTTGGAGCTATGCTTCATGATTGACTAGTGAGGACCCTCTAGTGCAATCCTCCATTCTCTAGAGCTTTTTCATCGTCAAGGGCAGATCCTCTTGACTGGAAAATGTGATCTTTGTTATGTTCCCGATTGTTTCCTTTCCCAAATGTGTATATGTATAGTTTGTTGTTCTTGTTGTTGTTTGTATTTTGTTTTGTGTTGTGCAGAAAAGAAGAAGGAGTAGAGACGAGAGTCGTCATCACGGAAAGGGCAGGACGGACGAAATCAGTGTCTTATCTTTGCTTTCCTCTTATCTCCGATAAAAGGTAAGTAAAGAGGGGCAACTGTCATACCCTAATTTCGTCCGGGGATTATTACTTGATGACATGCAACCTTTGGTTAACCGCTTTGAGATACTTGGCGTCCTTTGTTGCACAAAAAAATGAAGTCCCGAGACGTGTCAGAAATCAAAAGGAAGCAGGCTTACGCGATCCATGAAATTCCGTAATGTGGCGGAAATCGAAAAGAGGTGTTTTTGCGTAATCCGTGAGTTTCCGTAACTTCTTCGAAAGCTAAAAAAGAGTAAATACATAATCCGTAAGGATTCGTAACCTTGCGGAAGGAAAATAAGTATCGTTACGAAATTCGTGAAGTTTCGTAACGTTACGAAAAAAAGAATTACCAAAAAAAGTAGAAGGGGGTGCATTTAGTAAAAAGGGGGGTACGAATAGCAATCTGGCCCACTTGGGCCTTCCAGATCCTTCCTCCAGAAGGCTGTTGCTTCTGGAGGAAGCAACCTTGCTCGCCTGGGCGAGCTGGGTGGCAAGCTCCTCCCCTATTTTGCTATAAATAGGGGAAGGAGTGAAGAAGAAAAGGGTTCAGCCTTCTTGGCACTTCTCCCTCTCTCGAAATTATTGAGGAAAATTGTTTCCGTGAAGAAAATCCAAGCCGAGGCGCTTCCGTAACGTTTCCGTAACATTTCCATGGGTAATTACACGAAGATTCTCGACCGTTCTTCAAGATTCATCGTTCGTTCTTCGTTTTCTTCAGTCTTCAACGGGTAAGTAGCTCAAACCGAGCTTTTCAATTAGTTCTATGTACCCGTGGTGGTCCACATTTTGTTTCATGTATTTTTATTCTCGTTTTCATTCGCCTTTTATACCCCTTTTTGACGTGCTTAAGCCATTTATTTAAGTCATTTCTCGCCTAATCTAAAAATAAAATAAATTTCCACTGATCATTTGAATTGTATCATCCATTAATTTCTGTTAAAATGAATTCCGACCGTTCGGTCGTGCCGTAACCACGTTGGAAATAAAAAAAGAGGTAAAATAATAATATAATAATCAAAAAAATATCTTTTAGTAAAATGAAGCACAAAAATCAATTGGACGTTTTCTCTTTGGAATTTCTCATTCTTAATTGAATTGACTAATAACTAAAGTGAAACTAAGGCTAAAATCAATTCGCCTAGTCAAGCTCGTCCACAAAAATAGGGTTTTGAAAGTTTATCATTTCAGTTTCTTACCAAGTAAAAACGATCATTTTTAAAGTCCAACGCCTTAAAAAATGATCACAATTCAAGTAAAAAGAATCGCTTGATTCACTCTTAAGAAAGAAGTACGTAGGTCTAATTTCCTCTTTGATAGAGGGTACGTAGGAGCAAGAGCCCCGCTTTTGTCGACCTCAAAAAATAAAAAGAACTAAAAGTTAAGATAACACAATTTCCACAATTCTGAAAAATAGGTTGTTGTCCTTTGAGACAAACGTGAGAGGTGCTAATACCTTCCTCAAGCGTAAATACAACTCCCGAACTTAGAATTTTCATTTTGACCGGTTTCCTTCGGTTTTTTCGACGTTTTCCACAAATAAACGTTGGTGGCGACTCCGCGCACCTTTCCTCCTTTGGAAAGCGCACCCGTGAGCCTCGCCTTCGCTCGCCCGCAAAAGGGCACGTTGCGACACTGCAGATACATCTATGGCTCAGGAGGAGGTACCTTCACCAGATCCCATGCCAGAGCCATCCCTTGCACCTATATCTGAGTACACTATGCCATCACTACCAGCAATGGAGCTAGAGCAGCCCATTCTTCAGAATGTACCTGCTGCTCCAGTGCTGGATTTAAATGAAGATCAGCCACAGGATGACCAGGATGTTAAAAAAAATTGTTTTAATTTATGCAAATCATGAACAATTTAGTTATTAGTTATTTAGTTTGCTTTATGTTTCAGTTATTTAAATTTCAGTCATTTAAATTCCAGTTATTTTAGTGTTGATTGTTTGTACAAAAAGCTTGTTCGAACAGTGAACTGGTTGAATTTGATATTCAGTGGTGTGTTTTGTTTGAAATGAATGGTTGTGTTTGAAACGAATGAGAGTTGTATGAATTGAGTGGACTAGAATGTATAGACTTTGTTTTGATCAAGCTTGCATCCACTAGAAGAGAAAAAACATGTGATTAGAACTTTGACTGAAAATGTTAGTCAGTTTGTCAGATTGATTGTGAAGGAATGCATTGACCGTATCCTGGTGAGAGTGTGATCCTAAAATTTTGAGAGAAACGACTATCATTTAGTACTAATTTTTGCATGAACCTCTGAAGTATGGACTGAATGCATGAAATTGAGGATGATGAAGGCCATGTTTGATTGTGATAGCCACTTAGCCAAAAAGCTGACCATGTGCTTGAATGATTCATCCCTTGCACCCAGTTTGAGCTGAATGAATTATTGATTGATTGAACCTTGAGCCTATACAATGTTATCTCCTACTACCTTGTGTTAGGTTGTAGGAGAGCATCATCCACAGGAAGCTTGGTTCAAAGAAAATTTGTCCCAAATTTGGGGAAGATATTGGGTAAGAATTAAAATGATCAAAGAAGGGCTGCATATACACACTGTTTCGCAAATAAAAAAAAAAACTGTCAGTACAAATGAATTTAATAAGTGTGTATGTTGCAAAGTAATGAAGTGAAGCTAAGTGCTTAAATAAAAGGCAAGTATGGGATAGGAATGAATGAAAAAGTAAAGGTTTATCTATGGATGAATGCTCTCCTAGAATCTA
The DNA here is from genome assembly GCF_000004515.6 of Glycine max. NCBI lineage: Eukaryota > Viridiplantae > Streptophyta > Magnoliopsida > Fabales > Fabaceae > Glycine > Glycine max. Next base: position 20,981,852 of record NC_016091.4, on the reverse strand, counting down.
AATATTTTAATCCTATAAAAACCATGATTTGTTGGCAGCCTAACCTCATTACAAGCCTAGAAAGTCCTTCAGATTCATTTTGTGTGTTTATTTCTGTATGGTATGAGATCAAATGAAAAGTTTAGGACTTGTGTTAGTTGTTTATAACGGAATGAGCCTAAACACTTGAGGCTTTGGTTGATGATCCTTCCTTGATATCTGTCATTCTCACTAGCTTATTTCAGTTGTGACTCTAACGCATATGTTCTTATCTTTGAAAAGTTGCATGTTTGTGAAAAGCAATTGATTGAAGCATTCCATGATATTCATTTCATATGATTGAATTTTTCTGTGAAACAAACACCATTTTGATTGACCACTGTATTTTGTCACTTGAGGACAAGTGAACTATTCTTTCTTTGCTTGAGGACAAGCAAAACTGTAAATTTGGGGCAGTTTGTTAGTCGTCTTATATGACTAACTTTTGTATAGAAAACATTTTCCAAAACTTGTATAGTTTCCCCAATTTATAGTTATTTTGTAAGGATTTGTAAATAAATCTTGTTTTCTTGTTATAGTTGTCTCTAGAATATTTTCCACTGGATTTAATGATGAAATCTGTTCAATTTCAGGTTAAATGAGGCTAAGTGTTGAAGTGCTAAAAGTGGTAGTTGCGCTCAGCGTGCATCCATCACTAAGCGCAGCTTTAGCGCGGCAGAAGAATCTGGAAGAGCTTAAATATCAAGGCCATGTGCTAAGCGCGACGGTTGTCTTTAGCCAGGCTCAGCACATGACTTGACCCCCAAGTGCAGAGTACACCACAAGTGTAGTACTTGACCCAGAGGCCGAGAAGAGGAGCAGCTGTGCAGAGAAGCCTAAGGTTCTTCAATTGGAGAGAGATTAGTGAGTTGTAGAGTGATTGTGAGATGTTGAGAAGAGGAGGAGGGATCCCCCTTCTTGTGTAAGGAACAATTATTCTGTACTCTCTATCTCATTTGTGTTAGGGTTTTTCTATAATGGCTGGCTAAACACCCTTGTTAGGGATTTCTAAGGAACAACTGATGTAATTACATTAATATCTAATTAATTGTGTTTTATGTGTTCAATGCTTAATTTCTGCATGCTCTTGGTCTGATCACCCTTTTGTGTGTACAATTAGGTGAATTTAGCATTGGGAAATGTACTCTTGCCTTAGAACATGATAGAAGTAGGACTAAATAACCACACTGCCAGTGATGGATTGTGGGGTTTTGGTTTTCTGAATATGTTGTTACGATAATGCTGTTTGAGTTAAGCCTAGTCTTACAAGAGGGATCTGCAGACAAAGCTTAGGTTAAATTAGTCTAAACTTGCAAGGGATCGAGGTTTAGTATTTTAGGCTACAACATAGAACACAAAAGCATGATTGATTAGAGAAATATCTTCATATGTATCAACTTGTTTGTTAGAAAGACCCAACACTTTTACCTATTGCTGTCAACTTTAATTATTTGCAATTCTTTTGTTTTGAACATAGACTTTAGTTTAAACTCTATTTTTAATCATCAACCATCAATGTTTGTTTCAACAATGCCTTATTTCTGAATATAACTCTGTCTAATACTAGTTTCCCTGAGTTCGATACTCGGATTCATCCGTTTTGATTTTGAATACTTGACGATCCGATGCACTTTCCGACGAATCGGATTTCCCTTAAACATATTTGTATAAAGGAAAATTGGACCAAAACGTAACTGTAGGGGAAATCCAACACCCATTTATTTTTAAAAGGGGCTAAATGGGTGTTTTGAGGTCCAGATCAAGGAGACATCATTTTGAAATTCTGATCATGCCAATGTGATTAGGGTTCAGCAGAGGTCACAAAAATGCTATACATTTTATAAAAAGACAACTTTTACAACATCTTATTTTCAATGGTTTTCAAAGGAAGTGTAAAAACATCCAATAACGGTACCCAAGTGATAAGATGCAAAGATAGGCTCAAACTAACAAGGAGAAGGCTTATAAATCACGGTTACCTCGAAGAAACTGTGAAAGGAGGGTTCAGAGCTCTGTTATCAACCGAATCCTCAAGTTGGTTTTATAGGATTTCGCTCCAATTAAAGTGTTCCTCTCTGTGCGATGGTTAGCCAGTAAGCAACGATGGCTCGTGGCTGTCACCGATGGTCGTGGACGGTAGAGGAGGAGGTTTGGGGTATTGGGTGAGTGCTTGGGGGAGAAGAGAAGATAAAACACATGTTTTTACGTTGTTGGACGTATTTGTAACATGCAAGACATGTTAGGAGAAATTTTTTTCTCCTAGGCGAGCCGGCCCTACTTAGACTTGCCCAGGTGACTTCTGCTCCAACATATTTCACTACTTCTGTGCAAAGGTCATATCTCACACTCTAGATGTTAATTTGCAAATCCCAATGCTCAAAACATGCAGACATGGGTGGCGAGCCTACAGTCCAAATTTGAAGGCGATCCAACGTTTAATGAATCTAAAATGGTGGTTTTACCAAAATAGGTATTGCGTCAATCTTAGAATCACACAGTTCCAATGCAGATCAATCAAACTCCGCACAACCTAACATCCACATCAAGCAGTTGTACAAGGATAATTCATATAACACTTCAACTATTCCAAATTAATCAAGTAATTAAATAATACAAGAAATACATCAAACATCTATTTTCAGTTATCGAAATTTAAGGGCATTACACGAAACATGGAACACAAGGTGAATCTTGGCCTTTATGCATAAACTCACAACCACGACAAATCTAGTAAGGCATGTGATGTAAGCTCTATCGGAGCTTGTAGGCCTAGGATCTTCTTCATCAATGGATTCCTTTGCTTCTTGTAAGATGAATGGTAGTGGAATGGAGAAGGAAGAGAGAGAGGAGATGCCACTTCAAGGAGAAGATGAGTCTAGAAGAAGCTCACTTGATGTAAGCTCCATTGGAGCTTGTAGGCCTAGGATCTTCTTCATCAATGGATTCCTTTGCTTCTTGGAAGAGGAATGGCAGCGAAAAGGAGAAGGAAGAGAGAGAGAAAACACCACTTCAAGGAGAAGATGAGTCTAGAAGAAGCTCACCACCATAGGAGGCCATGGATAAGAGCTTGGAGGAAGAAGGAGATGAATGAAGGGAGAGGGAGAGAAGAGCATGAAATTTTATGCTCTAAAAGAGCTCTGAAATCTGAAGTTTAATATTCAAATGATCAAAGTTCCAAAAAAATGGACACACATGACCTCTATCTATAGTCTCTGTGTCACACAAAATTGGAGGGAAATCTGAATTTCAATTCAAATTTCACTTGAATTTGAAATTGAATTTATGGAGCCAAAATTTCACTAATTATGATTAGTGAATTTTAGTTATGGTTCAGCCCACTAATCCAAGATCAATTCCAAGATTCTCCACTAAGTGTGCTTAGGTGTCATGAGGCATGTAAAGCATGAAGGACATGCACAAAGTGTGACTATATGATGTGGCTATGGGGTGTAGTAAGCAAATGCTCACCTCCCCCTCTAAAATTTAATTGGATTGGGCTTCTACCAATTCAATTAAATTTATTTCCAACCACACACATCAAATATTCACTTAGTGCATGTGAAATTACAAAACTACCCCTAATACAAAAACTAGTCTAGGTGCCCTAAAATACAAGGGTTGAAAAATCCTATATTTCTAGGGTACCCTACCTACATTATGGAGCCCTAAATACAAGACCCAAAATTAATGAAACCTTAATCTAATATGTACAAAGATAAGTGGGTTCATACTTAGCCGATGGGCCCGAAATCTACCCTAAGGCTCATGATAACCCTAGGGCCTTCTCTTGCATCTTTGGCCCAATCTTCTTGGAGTCTTCTATCCAATGCCCTTGGGGGGTAGGATTGCGTCATCACCACCATAGGAGGCCATGGATAAGAGCTTGGAAGAAGAAGGAGATGAAAGAAGGGAGAGGAAGAGAGGAGCACGAAATTTTGTGCTCTAAAAGAGCTTTAAAATCTAAAGTTTAATTTTCAAATGATCAAAGTTGAAAAATGCACACACATGACCTCTATTTATAGCCTAAGTGTCACAAAAAATTGGAGGGAAATTTGAATTTCAATTCAAATTTCACTTAAATTTGAAATTGAATTTGTGGAGCCAAAATTTTACTAATTATGATTAGTGAATTTCAGTTATGATTCAGCCCACTAATCCAAGATCAATTCCAAGATTCTCCACTAAGTATGCTTAGGTGTCATGAGGCATGTAAAGCATGAAGGACATGCACAAAGTGTGACTATATGATGTGGCAATGGGGTGTAGTAAGCAAATGCTCACCTCCCCCTCTAAAATTTAACTGGATTGGGCTTCTACCAATTCAATTAAATTTATTTCCAACCACACACATCAAATATTCACTTAGTGCATGTGAAATTAGAAATTAACCCTAATACAAAAACTAGTCTAGAGGCCCTAAAATACAAGGGCTGAAAAATCCTATATTTCTAGGGTACCCTACCTACATTATGGAGCCCTAAATACAAGGACCACATATAATGACATCCTAATCTAATATGTACAAAGATAATTGGACCCAACCTTGGCCCATGGGCTTAGAAATCTACCTTAAGGTTCATGAGAACCCTAGGGCCTTCTTTAATAACTCTAGCCCAATCCTCTTGGAGCCTCTTGCTCATGGCTCTAGTGACTGGTCCCTTCCTAGGGAGGATTGCATCATCCCCTCCCCCTTGAAGAAGATTTGACCTCAAATTTGTTAGTTCTTCCTCCTGAATATCAGCTCCACCTGCAAAAGGAATTAAATCAGAAATGTTAAAAGTGGTGCTGACTCCATACTCTTCTGGGAGGTCCAACCTATAGGCATTGTTATTGATCCTCTCCAAAACCTGGAAATGTCCATCCCCTCTATGGCTAAGCTTGGATTTCCTTTTAGTATGGAATCTATCCTTCCTAAGATGGAGCCAAACCTAGTCACCCTCATTAAGAATTAGCTTTTTTCTTCCTCTATTTCCTTTAGTGGAATACACCTTTGTTTGGTTCTCTATTTGGTTCTTAACCCTCTCATGCAACTTCTTTACAAACTCTAACCTAGATTCCCCTTCTTTATGTAAAAAGAAGTGTCCAGTGGAAGGGGAATGAGGTCTAACGGTGTTAGGGGATTGAACCCATAGACAACTTCAAAAGGGGATTGCTTGGTGGTTCTATGAACCCCGCTATTGTAGGCAAATTCTACATGAGGAAGATACTCATCCCAAGACTTATGGTTGCCTTTTAGAAGAGCCCTTAAAAGGGTGGATAAAGACGTACTCACTACCTCTGTTTGCCCATCAGTTTGTGGATGACAAGTGGTAGAGAAAAGAAGTTTAGTTCCTAGCTTAGCCCATAAGGTTTTCTAGAAGTGGCTAAGGAACTTAGCATCTCTATCTGACACAATGGTCCTAGGCAAACCATGGAGTCTCACAACTTCCCTGAAAAAGATTTTTTAGATGTGGGAAGCAACATCCACCTTGTGGCAGGGTATAAAGTGTGCCATCTTGTTAAACCTATTCACCACCACAAAGATAGAGTCTACATCTCTTTGGGTTCTAGGAAGCCCAAGGACAAAGTCTATACTAATGTCTACTCAAGGTGCAGATAGGATGGGTAAGGGTGTGTATAGCCCATGAGGCATCACCCTAGACTTGGCTTGTAAACAAGCGACACACCTAGTGCAATGCTTATGGACATCTTTCTTCATATGCGGCCAATAAAACTTTTCTTTGAGTAAGAAAAGGGTCTTGTCTATCCCAAAGTGGCCCATGAGCCCACCCTCATGGCTCTCTTTCACAAGTAATTTCCTAATGGATCCTTGGGGTATGCAAAGCTTTCCCTCTATGAACAAATACCCCTTAGCCAAATAGAATCCATCTCGGGCCTTTTTCCCACAACTCTCATAAATGGGAGAGAAATGTTCATCTAAAGCATACAAGTCCCTAATATTATCAAATCCTAAAATTTGAGCTCCTAGGGAGCAAAACAATGTGTGTCTCCTAGAGAGGGCATCAACTACCACATTTGTTTTTCCCTTTTTGTATTTGATAACATATGGAAATTTCTCTAGGTACTCTACCCATTTTGCATGCCTTTTGTTTAACTTGCTTTGCCCTCTAATGTACTTAAGTGATTGATGATTACTATGAATGACAAATTACTTGGAAACAAGGTAATGTTCCCAAGTTTGGAGGGCTTTTATTAAGGCATAAAGCTCTTTATCATTGGTGGGGTAGTTGAGGGTGGCACTATGAAGTTTTTCACTAAAATAAGCAATAGGGTGCCCACCTTGTAACAATACAGCTCCAACTCCCACTCCAGAGGCATTACATTCTAGCTCAAAAGTATTAGAAAAGTCAGGAAGAGCTAGAACAAGTGCCTTAGTAAGATTTTCTTTGAGCAAAGAAACGGCTTGCTCTTATTTTTTACCCCAGGTAAATGCCACATTCTTCTTCACCAGCTCATTGAGAGGTGATGCAATTGTAGAGAAATTAGGAATGAACCTTCTCTAGAAGCTTGCTAACCCATGGAAGCTCTTAATATCTCCCACACTTTTTGGGGTGGGCCATTCTTGGATGGCCTTGATTTTCTTAGGGTCCACTTGGACCCCATTTCTACCAACTACAAACCCTCAAAAAATTATATTATCTACACAAAAGGTACACTTCTCTATCTTTGCATAGAGGGTGTTTTTCTTAAGGATTGAAAGAACTTTCCTGAGATGTCCTAAGTGATCATCTAGGCTTTCACTGTACACTAAAATATCATCAAAATAAACAACTACAAATCTACCTATGAAATCCATTAAGACATGATGCATAAGCCTCATAATGGTGCTTAGTGGATTAGTGAGCCCAAAAGGCATCACTAGCCATTCATACAAACCAAAATTGGTCTTGAAAGCGGTTTTCCACTCATCACCATTTTTCATCCTGATTTGGTGATAACCACTTTTAAGATCAATTTTTGAAAAGATATTGGCACCATGCAACTCATCAGGCAAATCATCAAGTCTAGGAATGGGGTGCCTATACTTTATAGTGATGTTATTGATGGCCCAGCAATCTGTACACATTCTCCATGTACCATCTTTTTTGGGCACCAACAACACTGGCACAACACATGGGCTTAGGCTCTCTTGGACCCAGCCCTTCTCCAACAATTCTTTAACCTGAGACTTTATCTCCTTAGTCTCCTGAGGGTTAGTCCTATAGGCTGGCCTATTAGGAAGGCTTGCTCTTGGGACTAAATCTATTTGGTGTTCTATTCCCCTTAAAGAAGGTAGCCAGGGGGTATCTGTTTGGGAAATATATCACCAAATTCATGTAAGAGTTCTTGGACCTTTGGGAGTAAGTTCTCAAATGTAGGAATTATGGCAGTGCTAAGGGATGTTTCCCTTGATAGGAGAAGGTAGAAATATTGTTTAAGAAGGAGTGCTCTTTTAATATCACCTTTTGTTGCAAAATGATTTTCCTTCTTAACAATCTTCTTGGAGGAATCTTTTCCCTCTTTTTCCTTCCCCTTGGCCTTTGAAGACAAGGCCTTACTATGCTTCTTTTTCTTTTGTTTCTTTAGTTTTTCTTCCTCATCCCTCTTATCTTTCATAGTTAGTTGATCTTTGGCAACCTGTGAAGGTGTTTGAGGATGCAACACAAATTTAGTACCAAGATGGGTGAGGGTAATCTCATTAGTTAGGCCATTGTAAATGATCTTCCTATCAAATTGCCACGACCTTCCTAAAAGAATATGTCCTGCCACCATGGGAACTATATCACAATTAACTTCATCCTTATATGTCCCAATGGATAAAGGTACATTCACTTGTTGGTTAACTATCATTTCCCCTTGCTCATTGAGCCATTGAAGTTTATAAGGTTTTGGATGGGGAATGATAGTGAGGTTCACCTTGGAAACTAATCTTGTGCTACAACAATTGCAACAAGATCCACTATCCACAATGAGAGAACAAGTTTTATCTTAAATTTTTCATCTTGTATGAAAGATGTTCTCTCTTTGGGATTGAGATAGATCACAAGATTAACCTCCAAGGAGCCTTCTAACCATTAAGAGGTCACCTTCTTCAAGGGGGTAGACTTCCTCACTAGACTTTTCACCCCTTACTTCATCTTCACTTCCACTAGAGGAAGGGCATGAAGAAGTCTCCTCTTGACTACTATAAATTTCTTGACCCCTCATGATCATGGTTTTCTTTGTGGGGCATTGAGAGGCAATGTGACCTCTCCCAAGACATTTGAAGCATTTAATGTTGCTAGTCCTTTCTTAGGAACTAGTCTTAGGGGTGTATTTCTCTATGGTCTTACCCTTATCTTCCTTGGGTTTTGAAGGTGCAGCCCCCAAAATTCCATGGGCTTGGTCCGACCTTCGATAAGAGTGAGAGCCATAAGATTTTGAAGACGGCTTTCTTTTAAGTTGTTCCTCCACTCTTATACAAAGTTGGACTAGCTCATCTAGGTCCCTATATGGAAGGAGTTCAACCTTGTCCCTCACTTCCATATTAAGCCCACTAAGGAACCTAGCTATGCTTGTTCTTTCCTCCTCCCTAAGTCCAGCTCTTAAAAAGAGTAGTTCCATTTGTTTTCTATATTCTTCAACACTCATACTCCCTTGTCTAAGCCTTTGGAGCTTGTCCATAAGCTCCCTTTCATAGTAGGAGGGAATGTGCCTCTTCCTAAGGGCACTCTTATGATCATTCCAATACTCTACTGGAGGATCCCCATGAATCCTTCGTCCCCTAACAAGGGAAGTCCACCAATAGGGGGCATACCCTTGAAAGCTAAGGTTAGCAGGTGGAACTTTTCTCTCTTCGCTAATATGATGGCAAGCAAAGAGTTGTCCAACCTTCATTTCCCAATCTAAGTAGGCTATTATCTTTTCCATGGAAATATGGGAGGCTAATGTTAACCTCTTGATGCCTTCTATCCTTTTCTCATCTTTGGGAGTGATGTTTAGTATGTGAACTATGGCGCCCTCTATAATAGTCGCTAAGTTCTTCACTTAAACTCTTGCAAGAGTCATGACTACTATAGGAGGCATGTTTTTCTCTTTTCATTTCTTTCATTATTTTTCTTCTTTCTTCCTCTCTTATTTTCTCTCTTTCATCTTGACTTATTTCTTCGACTCTTTTTTTACCTTTTTCTTTTCTCTCTTGTTTTTCTTTCCACAACCTAAGGGATCTCAACTCATCTAATATCTTGTACATGGGGTCCTTAGGAGTAGAATCCTCACCATTAACACTAGATGAAGAATGAAGACTCATGTTGGTTCCTAAGTTATGGTTCTTTCTTATTGGGAGTTTGAAAACAAAAGGTAAAAGAAACTAGGGTTGAAACTAACCAAAATAAACACTAAAAGAGGTGTGAAAAATAAGGTAAAAACTAATTGGTAAAAGGAAAGCTATCTAGGTAGTTTGACAATGGAAGGTAAAGGAAATAAGCTATGAAAGTAAGCAAGAAATGCAAACTAGTTGAATCATAAGAGTGTTTGGAATGCCTAAAATTATTGGGTTCCCAACAAACCACATTTAAGATTCCCAACAAAACACTCACAATCCTAAGGGAAAATTGCCTAAAATTATTACACACAAATGGAAGTAGGGTGACCTATTGGAGGCTCTCAACTTACTTCCAATGAAAGGCCTTTTTGTTACAAAATTTGAAAGCAATGAAAGTAAGTAAATTGTCAATTAAAAAATTACAACAAGGTCCTCAATTTTGGTGGTTGTTCTCACTTTGGTGATTCACTCAATTTGGAGTGCTTCTTAGTCCAATAGCTCTTAAGGTGGTTTTCCCCCTGCTTCTTGACTCAAATTCTTCAAGGGATGACACCAATCCTCCTTTCCAATTCCCTATATGGCAACTCACAAACAAGGAAACAAAGAGACAAGCAATAACCAAAGACCCAAAAAATGAAAATGAAAGCTAAACCAATAAAGTTTTAACAAGACAAATTTTTAGGGTTTTTTCAACAATTAAAGCAATGAAAAACACATAAAAGCAAGCTAGGACTCAAAGAGAAACTTAGAATGGCTCGAGAGTAGAGTAAAAAAACTAAAATAAAAAGACTCAAGAAACCACTAGTTTTGGAACTTTTTTTTTCACACTAATTTTCAATTGAAATTTCAGAACTAGGATTGGTATAAAATAGGCACCAATTATAGAACAAATTTTGAGCCAAAACAACAAGCACACTTCCCTTTCACTTTTTTTTTCCTGGACACTGATTTTTTTGCCAACTTGTGTGATTTTTTCTTATTTTTTCCTTTAATCCAAATCACTTGGTTCTATTTTCATAATTTTGGTCCAGATGTCTAGAAAATTCAGTAAAAATTCCAGCTCAAAACACGTAGTGACCAATTCCCAGTAATTTCGTATGTTCAAGTTGCCTGCACCAGCGATTTCAACCTAAAAATCAATAGTAGTGTTTATGTTGCTTAAGGCTTGGATAGTTACATTTTGTGTTTGCATATGCTCAATTATCTTGAATAACACAATTCAAGAGAGCTTAAGACTTATTTTGATTCACAAATCCAGCCACAACTCAGCACCACAACTCAACTTCATCATAGGCATCATGTAGGAAACTTAGAAAACAAAAAAAAAAGAGTTCAACAACAAGACTACTTCTAGGAATTGATTTAGAACATGTTATGAACTAAATAATATGCATGAATTAGACTCAAAATTCAAAAGATAGGCTAAGAATGACAAGAATACATGAACAAATGTATCTAGAATCCAATCAACAAAATAAAAATTAAACACAAACTTAGAACATAATGTGACAATTACTATGACTAAAACATGACTCTAAGACAACATGGATTAAGTGATTTACACTTAGATTTTGGTGTTTTTTTTTTCTAATCAATATTTTGGAAGAAAATTTAGATCTAAAGGTTCAACACAAGAAGATTATGACTGAAAAATGATAGAACCTAAAATCAACACAAAAACATGATTCAAGAGTAGATCTATAAAATTTGAACCATAGAAATGCAAGAACAAGTGTAGATCAAAGATTTAATCGGTTTATTTTTTTGAATATACTCTAAACAGAAACAAACCATAAGACAATGGAGGATATACATGGAGAATAAGATGAATAACAAGGAATTAAAGTGAATTGACTAAACAAAAAGATAGAGGAAGCAAGAGAACAACACCTAGATGAAGATGCTCTGATACCACATGATGTAAGCTCCATTGGAGCTTGTAGGCCTAGGATCTTCTACATCAATGGATTGCTTTGCTTCTTGGAAGATGAATGGCAGTGGAATGGCGAAGGAAGAGAGAGAGGAGACGCCACTTCAAGGAGAAGATGAATCTAGAAGAAGCTCACCACCATAGGAGGCCATGGATAAGAGCTTGGAGGAAGGAGATGAATGAAGGGAGAGGAAGAGAAGAGCACGAAATTTTGTGCTCTAAAAGAGCTTTGAAATCTGAAGTTTAATTTTCAAATGATCAAAGTTGAAAAACTGCACACACATGACCTCTATTTATAGCCTAAGTGTCACACAATTGGAGGGAAATTTGAATTTCAATTCAAATTTCACTTGAATTTGAAATTGAATTTGTGGAGCCAAATTTTGGAGCCAAAATTTTACTAATTATGATTAGTGAATTTCAGTTATGGTTCAACCCACTAATCCAAGATTCTCCACTAAGTGTGCTTAGGTGTCATGAGGCATGTAAAGCATGAAGGACATGCACAAAGTGTGACTATATGATGTGGCAATGGGGTGTAGTAAGCAAATGCTCACCTCCCCCTCTAAAATTTAATTGGATTGGGCTTCTACCAATTCAATTAAATTTATTTCCCAACACACACATCAAATATTCACTTAGTGCATGTGAAATTACAAAACAACCCCTAATACAAAAACTAGTCTAGGTGCGCTAAAATACAAGGGCTGAAAAATCCAATATTTCTAGGGTACCCTACCTGCATTATGGAGCCCTAAATACAAGGACCTAATATAATGACATCCTTATCTAATTTGTACAAAGATAATTGGACCCAACCTTGGCCCATGGGCTCAGAAATCTACCCTGTGGTTCATGAGAACCCTGGGGCCTTCTTCAGCAGCTCTAGCCCAATCCTCTTGGAGCCTCTTGCTCATGGCTCTAGTGACTGGTCCCTTCCTAGGGAGGATTGCATCTACATGAAGTAGCATGGAAAAAACTTAGCTAAATGATTATCATGGATAGAACATTACTTGTATTGTTGCTATCACAACCACACCCGAGCACTAGGTTCATAAATATAATCACAACGGTGAGCATTAGCTTAAGAGGGCATGCAAACTTGTGCTGACCAAGATTTCTCTTTAGAACCTAAAGCTTATGTGATAAAAGAGCAAGGCAACTCAAGGGACTATATAAAGGTGGAGCTAGTAGTGTAAGACCTGATAAAGGGAGGAAGACATTCATACAACATCTCAAAGAGAGTCATTTTAACGGCTAATTGGTACGAAGTATTGTACCACAATTAGGCAAAGGTAGAAAGGGAACTGTCATACCCTAATTTCGTCTGAGGACCATTGTTTAATGGTATGCAACCTTCGCTTGACCGCTTCGAGGAACTTGACACCCATCGTTAAGCAATCCGTGAAGTTTCGCGACATGTCGGGAGTCGAAAGGAAACATTATTGCGCAATCCGTAAAGTTCCGTAACCTTCTAGAAGTCGAGGAGGGGATGGTTGCGTAATGCGTAAAGTTTCGTGATATTATGGAAAGAAAACAAGTATCGTTACGTAATTCGTGAAGTTCCGTAACGTTATGGAAAAAGAATCAGCAAAAAAAGGGCAAAGGGGGTGTATTTAGTAAAATGGGGGTGCAAATAGTAATTTTCAAACTTGGGCCCTTCTAGAGGTTTCTGGGAAATTTCTTGCTTAAGGTGGAAGCAACCTAGCTCGCCTGGCGAGCTAGGTGGCAACCACCTCCCCCGTTTTGTTAAAAAATGGGCTTTCGGGACACCCGTAATGCTTCCATAAAATTCCCATAACCCTAAATAAGCATATTTCACTTAATATGGGTGAGAAGGAAGAGAAAAAAAAAGAAAATCAAGTCATATAGGCTTCCGTAACTTTTCCGTAAATTACGAAAGAAGGGGTGAACTTAGCAAAATGGGGGTGCAAATAGAAATTTTCAAATTTTGGCTTTAGTCTTTATTTCATTCAATTTTGGTTTCTTTTCTTCCATTTTTAACGAGATTTAACCGATTTTTTAAGTCATTTTCTCACCTAATAAATGATAAAATGAATTTCAACTGATCATTTGTATTGTAATTTCGTTTAATCACTGTTAAAACAAAATGTAACCGATTGTTCACGTTGTAACCTCAGTTAAACAAAAAAAAAGCAAAATAATAATAAAATAATCAAAATATCTTTGAATAAAATAATCAAAAAAGATCAATCGGACGTTTTTCTTTGGAAGTTTTCATGGATCAATTGACTAATAACCAAAGTGAAACTAAGGCTAAAATCAACTCACTAATCAAGCTTTGTCCACAAAAATCACCAAAAACCGTTTTAAGGTCCAACGCCTTAAACGGTCCTCTTTGCTTTTATTGGTTAACATGGACCGTTCAAAAACATAAAACTAACATGTAACTTTTCTGCTTTCGCGAGAACTACATAGGTCTGATTTCCTCTTCGATGGAGGATACGTAGGAGCAAAAGCCCCGCTTTTGTCGACCTCGTGAGATGGTTAGAGTTCCAATGCCTTAGCCTTCTCACCAAGTAAAATGGATCATTTTAAGGTCCAACGCCTTAAATGACCCCCATCCAAGTAAAAAGAATCACTTGATTCGCCCCTTTTGAAAGAACTACGTAGGTTTGATTTCCTCTTCGATGGAGGGTACGTAGGAGCAAGAGCCCCGCTTTTGTCGACCTCAAAAATAAAAAATAAATAAAAGTTTAGATACATAACTTCACACAATTCTAATCTAAGGTTGTTGTCCTTTGGGACAAACGTGAGAGGTGCTAATACCTTCCTCAAACATAAAGATAACTCCCGAATCTGGAATATTCTTCATGACCGGTTTCCTTTGGTTTTTCTAACGTTTTCCTCTCAATAAACGTTGGTGGCGACTCCGCGCATTTTCCTCCTATGGAAGACGCACCCGTGAGCCTCGCGTCACCCTCCCGCCGAAGGGTAGGTTGCGACAGTTGGCGACTCCACTGGGGACTAGACGTCCTCGCCGTCAGAGGACTAGACGTCCTCGCCTTCAGAGGACTACATGTCCTCCACTTTAGAGGACTACATGTCCTCGCCTTCAGAGGGCTACGCGCTCTCGCCTTTAGTGGGCTCCATATCCGCACCTTAAGAGAATTTAAGGTCCTCTACCCTTAATGCTTAACCGAGACTTGCGCTCCCGGTTAAGGGTCCAGTAGTTTCCTTTTATCAGTTCCTAGGGCACCCCCTGGTATTGGAGGGCGACCAACTATGCGAGCACAACCAGAGGAGGAGGCTATCGTGTAGCTACTATGCATACCGGGGCAAGATTTCACCCGTGCCACTGCAAAGAGACGAGTGCGAATCATGCGCACCAACATGACCACTCTTACATAGATATAGATGACGTTGCTACTTACCAACATTCTACCCAGCGACCGCAATGCCGATCTCCCCCTGCGAAAGTATCGGTTGGTTTGTGCTATCCCGACATAGGTAAGTATGCACATCGCTCAATTGATTTCTGATGTCATCTATTATTTGTAGGGGTCGCGCCCACAAGACACCCAGTGGACCCAGAGGAGCCCAACAGGGCCCTGGGGTTTCCAGCTCGGGTTACGGGCCTCTATCAGTCCTACAGGGTGCCCGTCCCACCCTGCAAGATCATACCATTGTGACATAGGTAAGTATGCACTTCTCTCAACTGATTTCTGATGTCATCTATTGTCTGTAGGGATCGCACCCGCAAGACACCCAGTGGACCCGAAGAAGTCCAACAGGGTCTTGGAGTTGCCAGCTCTGATTACGGGCCTCTGGCAGTTCTACGGAGTGTCGGTCGCCCCCAGCAAGGTCATCAGGCCCCCTACTAATCGAGCTTTCATCAAGAAGTGTTGCGCCCCCAGGCAGGCACAGGGCGAAACACCACAGCAGCCTGGGGATGGCCAACAGCAGGCAACAGACGCATTGCCGCCACCTCCAAAGCCATTTAGCTCATCTACAAAAGCTGGAGCGTTGCCTACAACCTGTGGTCGACCAGCAGGCGACCAAGTCCAAAGCCAAAGGTAAGCAAAAGTACTAGGTCCGTGATCGATAACTCATCAAGCATCCAGCTTAAGACATTAAAGAAGCGCTACTAGGAGGCAACCTAGTACCTTTTAAATTTCTGCTTGTTATTTGATCACCTTTTGTTTCTCAAGTCATAGTAGGACACACTTAGTTGCTCATGATCCTAGGAATTTAAATAAAACAAGCACAAGCTCGGAAGGTAGCCATACCTCACAAAATATATGTATGTGTGTTTAGGTAGCAAGATACCTTGGATATGCATGTATGTAGCAAAAAGATACCTCACAAAATATATATATGTATGTTTAGGTAGCAAGATACCTTGGATATGCATGTATATAGAAAAAATACCTCAATATATATATATATATATATATATATATATATATATATATATATATATATATATATATATATATATATATGTATGTATGTTTAGGTAGCGAGATACCTTGGATATGCATTGCAAAAATACCTCACAAAAATATACATATGTTTAGGTAGCAAAATACCTTATGAATAAAAGAACATATTTTGGAAACACTGGGTTGACTTAAATAGGGAAAATGAATCCTGAGCCCTAGTGTCACATGACCATAAAAACTTGATGCTTGAGTGCCCACATGGGTGTATGCATGACCAGTTTTGCATAAAATTTCCTAATCATCATTGTTACATATGTATCGTGGAAATAATGTTGGACATATCCTTTATCCTTGAACCGCTGGCCAAACCAACACCCTGACATATATCATGTCCAGCCGTTCTACAAGCCTTGAGCCAAAATCCCAACTTATCATAAACCTTGACCCAGGGTGAGAATGTCAATCCTTGCCCTCGGAAGAAAACAAAAAAAAAAGGAAAATTCCCAATCAAAGAGTGGGAGAAAGCAAAAAAAAAGGGAAAGAAAATTCTCAATCAAGGAGTGGGAGAAAGCAAAAAAGAAAGAAAGTTCCTGATCAAAGATCGGAAGAAAACAGAAGAAATATGCAGAAAGGTCTTTGGACCAGACAATATCTGAACAATACAGAATTGCCACCAAGTAAAACAAGAAAAAGAAAGGAAACCACGACCTAAAGTGGTTCTCTCCCTTTGATTGCCAACCAAAATCTTGTGCGTCGGTGGCTTGTTCACATTACACTAAACAAAAATAGAAAAGGAAAAGGCCAAGAACACTTAAAGCCAAAATTCCCACAAAGAAACAAACCATTCCAAGAAAAAGTCCTATTGATCCATGATCACGCATATAATCTTTCATTTGATATGAATTGATTTGCAAAATCAAGTGATGCAATCCTACCCCGCAAGGGCATTGGATAGAAGACTCCAAGTAGATTGGGCCAAAGATCCAAGGGAAGGCCCTAGGGTTCTCATGAGCCTTAGGGTAGATTTTGAGCCCATGGGCTAAGTATGAGCCCGCTTATCTTTGTAAATATTAGAATAGGTTTTTTTTTCCTTCATTTAGGCCTTGTATTTTGTCCATTCTAGTAGTATAGGGTTTTAGCCTTGTATTTCGAGGCATTTTGAGTAGTCTTTGTAGTAGGGACTTTTTTTTGTATTTTCATGTATTTTGTCATGGGGGTGAGCTTAGCTATTATAGGGGGTGTATAGCTAAGCTCTAGCTTCTCAAGGAAGTTTTCTCAAAGAAGCTTCTCAAGGAAGTTTTCTCAAGAAAGCTTCTCAAGGAAGCTACCTAGTCTATAAATAGAAGCATGTGTAACACTTGTAACTTTGATGAATGAGAGTCTTGTGAGACATACTTCAAAGTTCCACTTCTCTCCCTCTTTTATTCCTTCAATTTCATGCTCCCCCCTCTCTCTTTCTCTCCCTCTTTCTTTTCCTCCATTGAAGCATCCTCTCCAAGCTTCTTATCCAAGACTCATCTTGGTGGTGAAGCTTTTTCTTCTATGGCTTATTCCCTAATGGATGGCGCCTCCTCTCACCTCTTCTCATTTGTCTTCCGCTGCATCTCCATGGTGGAAAATCACCATTAAAGGACCTCATTGAAGCTCAAGATCCAGCCTCCATAGAAGCCCTACAAGCAAGCTTCCATCATCAAGTCATGGCATATCTATGGTTCAGAATTAAGATGAAACACTTACCCGTGTGAGATTGATACACTTTGAGTGATTTTCTTCTATTTTTGTTGGACCCAGTGTTTC
The DNA here is from genome assembly GCF_000004515.6 of Glycine max. NCBI lineage: Eukaryota > Viridiplantae > Streptophyta > Magnoliopsida > Fabales > Fabaceae > Glycine > Glycine max. Next base: position 20,964,418 of record NC_016091.4, on the reverse strand, counting down.
CTCTAAATGGTCGTTTAGAAATGAAATGCTAACATCCAAAATCTCATTTATGGTTATGAGAAAATTTCATCAGCACACTCTCATTCCCCGATTGACACATTGTTTTTCATCCAAAAAACATATGTTGCTCTGATTAGTTGGAAGTTTTGTCTCTTTACTAGAGCATGTTCGCATTTTAGTGAAGAAAACACCGAGACTATTTTAGTCTCACAGTTATCAAGAACTACGTAGGTCTGAGTTCCTCATCACAAATTGAGGATACGTGGGAGCAAAAGCCCTGCTTTTGTCAACCACCCCACCTTTTGTTACCGTGACCCAAGAGTCCGGTGGCATGCGGAGCCACATGACCGTGGGATCCCTAGATTCGTATTCTTTTCATTTTTAGGTTTCTTGAGGGACTAACATTTGTTTTTGTTGTTTTTTTCTATTGTCTTTTGTTTTGTGCATACATTTTGTTTGGATTGTTGCGTTAGTGCTTATTTCGTTATTTGTCGATAATATTTGTTGAAATTCTGGAACCGTGTAGAGTTTTTATTTTGGAACGTCGTCCTAAAATAAAACGAACAAACATCATGATAACACCAAGTATAGAAAAAGAAAGAGGCTTTGTGAACAAAATGTCATATCTGTATATAAAGAAAAGAAAAGAGTTTTTGTATATAAAAAGTGTATGAAACGATTTTGTGTGTATAAATAATGTGTGAAAATAAATTCTTGTGTGTGAGCAATGAGTGTATATAAAGAAAATTTTTGTATAAACAACGAGTGTATGTTGAAAAAGGAAGAAGAAATCTTTGAAAAGGAATAGAGGTTTTATATAGACCATATTGATATAAAGAGAGAGTTTTTTAATGCGTGTGTATACAGAAAAAGTTTTTCGTGTATAGGAATGTAGGTGTACAGAGAAAAAGCTTTTCTCATAGATAGCGATGGATGTATAGTTTTTGCAAACATGCATAAGAAAAATGAAACAAAAAGGAAAGAGAAAGAAAGACCTCGAAGATCAGCATGTTATGGTCATAGGAAGCACAAATCATTCGTAGAGAGCAAACATATCTTTTAGAAACAAGAAATTGACGCTAAGATGGATGGATTCGTTGAACCAATGAAAGAACATAATTTGGAAACGTTGGGTCTACTTGCCGAAATCCCAAGCCTTAGTATCGCAATGCCATAAACTGGATGCTTGAGTACCCACCTAGCTGTATGCATGACTAATTTTGCACATTGTTTCCAAATCATCATTGTTACGCGTGCCTTGTGGAAATGATATGGAAGTTTAACCCGAAATCGACACCCTACACATGAATCTGTCTCGCCCCAAATATCAAAATTGGGCACGCACAATGAAAAGACCATGTTGAGACACAACCTTAGGCTACTTTGGACCTCGACCCATGAAGAGAATCCTCATCCTTTCCCCCGAAGAAGAGGACAGCAGAATCTCCTCAAGGGAGAGTGAATAAGGAATGCTAAAACCTGAATTCCCAATCAAAGATCGGAAGAAAAAGAAAAAAGAAGGAAAAGGAAGAAATAAAAAGGAAGAAATGAAAAGAAAGAAAAGGAAGAAATGAAAAGGAAGAAATAAAAAGAAAGAAAAGAAAAGGAAAAGAAGGATTCCCGATCGAAGATCGGAAGAAAGCAAAAAGGGAAGGATCAGAGGAAAACAAAATAATTCCTAATCAATAAAGGAAACCAAGAAAGAGAACAGAAGGTCTTCAGACCAGATAAATTTTCGGCGAGGTAAATGACCGCCGGCAAAGGGAAAACCCATTTTGAAGTGGTTCCTCCTTTGGGATTGCCATTCAAGGTCGCTCCCGACTGGCGATGTCCCGCCCCACATAAACAAAGAGGAAAAGACCGAAACACCCAGCTTCCTCTCCAAAAACACTACCCTCGAGAAAATCCTATTGAGTCGTGATCGCGCGTGTAATCTTTTGGTTCGATAGGAAATCATGTGCAAAATAAAGTCATGGTACAACTATGGTTTGGAATTAGGGTATAACACTTACCGGTGTGAGTTTTTATACACCATGAGTGATTTTATTCCCAGTTTCAGTTTGACCCGACATTTCCCTTGAATGTTCATTTAAAAGCTAAATGTTGACATCCTACCCTTCATTTTCGGTTACAAGGAAAACTATTTTTGCATAAGCATATTGTTTCTCTAAAAATATGGTGCTCTCGTGAATGATTTATTTTTCCTTGCTAAAGCATGTTCGCCTTTTAGGTGAAAGAACCCGGTGGACCATTCGGTCCTAAAATCAAATCTTATTCGGAGCCCCATGAATTGATTGCCATTCATGCATCCTTAACCATCGAGTCCGGAGCCCCACGAATTGATTGCCTAGCGCTGTTCGTGCATCCTCCACCATCAAATCTTATTCGGAGCCCCATGAATTGATTGCCATTCATGCATCCTCCACCATCGAGTCCGGAGCCCCACGAATTGATTGCCTAGCGCTGTTCGTGCATCCTCCACCATCAAATCTTATTCGGAGCCCCATGAATTGATTGTTATTCATGCATCCTCCACCATCGAGTTCGGAGCCCCACGAATTGATTTTCTAGTGCTGTTCGTGCATCCTCCACCATCAAATCTTATTCGGAGCCCCATGAATTGATTTCCATTCATGCATCCTCCACCATCGAGTCCGGAGCCCCACGAATTGATTTCCAAGAGCTGTTCGTGCATCCTCCACCATCAAATCTTATTCGGAGCCCCATGAATTGATTGCCATTCATGCATCCTCCACCATCGAGTCCGGAGCCCCACGAATTGATTGCCTAGCGCTGTTCGTGCATCCTCCACCATCAAATCTTATTCGGAGCCCCATGAATTGATTGCCTAGCGCTGTTCATGCTTCCTTCGTTATCAAGTACGGAGCCTCCGGTGATGGGAAAATACGGTTTTTGTTATTTTCCCAATCGGTTCCTTCACCAAATATGTGCATACGTGTATATTATGTTTGTTTTGTTTTGTGTTGTGTAGAGAAAGATGAAGGAGATGGAACTATTGTGATTAAGATCAATTAAATCCCCATGATGGGCAAAGGATGGCCTTTGGGAATCATCATAGATTAATTACAGAAAAGGCTAAGGTGGACGAAATCAGTGTCTTATCTTTACTTTCCTCCTATCTCCAATAAAAGGTAAGTTAAAAGGGGCAACTGTCATACCCTAATTTCGTCCGGGGACCATTGTTTAATGGCATGCAACCTTCGCTTGACCACTTCGAGGAACTTGACACCCATCGTTAAGCAATCCGTGAAGTATCGTGACATGTCAGGAGTCGAAAGGAAACATTATTGCGCAATCCATAAAGTTCCGTAACCTTCCAGAAGCCGAAGAGGGGATGGTTGCACAATCCGTAAAGTTTCGTGATATTGCGGAAAGAAAACAAGTATCGTTACGTAATTCGTGAAGTTTCGTAACGTTACGGAAAAAGAATTAGCAAAAAAAAGGCAAAGGGGTGTATTTAGTAAAATGGGAGGTGCAAATAGTAATTTTCAAATCTGGGCCCTTCTAGAGGTTTCTGGGCAATTTCTTGCTTAAGGTGGAAGCAACCTAGCTCGTCTGGGTGAGCTGAGCTCACTTGGGCAAGCTAGGTGGCAACCACCTCCCCCGTTTTGTTGAAAAATGGGCATCCGGGGCTTTCGGGACACCCGTAATGCTTCCATAAAATTCCCATAACCCTAAATAAGCATATTTCACTTAATATGGGTGAGAAGGAAGAGAAAAAAAAAAGAAAATCAAGTCCTATAGGCTTCTGTATGGCTTCCGTAAATTATGAAAGAAGGGGGTGAACTTATCAAAATGGGGGGGTGCAAATAGCAATTTTCAAATTTTGATTTGGGCCTTCCAGACTGTTTTTCGGAGCTGGGTTGCTTCCGGAAGCAACCTAGCTCGCCTGGGCGAGTTGGGCGGCAACCTCCTCCCCCTTTTTCCTATAAAAAGGCAAAAGGGGGCTATTCTAAGGGTCCCTGATCCCCTAGCTATGCATTTCAGCTGTTTTGGGTGAAAAAAATTGTTTTCGTGAAGAAAATCCAAACCGAGGGGCTTCCGTAAAGCTTCCGAGATGTTTTTGTAAGCAAATCCGTGAAGGTTTTCCTCGGTTGTTCACCGTTCCTCATCCGTTCTTTGTTCTTCAACGGGTAAGTTTCCAAATCCGAGACTTTTTAATTCATTTCTTGTTTTTTGGCTTTCATCTTTATTTCGTTAAATTTCGGTTTCTTTTCTTCCATTTTTAACGAGCTTTAACCGATCGTTTAAGCCGTTTTCTCACCTAATAAATGATAAAATGAATTTCAACCGATCAATTGTGTTGTAATCTCGTTTAATCACTGTTAAAACAAAATCTAACCGATCGTTCACGCTGTAACCTCGGTTAAACAAAAAAAAAGAAAAATAATAATAAAATAATCAAAATATCTTGAAAAATAAGAATAAAATAATCAAAATATCTTGAAAAATAAGAATAAAATAATCAAAATATCTTTGAGTAAAATAATCAAAAAAGATCAATCGGACGTTTTTCTTTGGAAGTTTTCTTGGATCAATTGACTAATAACCAAAGTGAAACTAAGGCTAAAATCAACTCACTAATCAAGCTTTGTCCGCAAAAATCACCAAAAACCATTTTAAGGTCCAACGCCTTAAACGGTCCTCTTTGCTTTTATTGGTTAACATGGAACGTTCAAAAACATAAAACTAACATGTAACTTTTCTGCTTTCGCGAGAACTACATAGGTCTGATTTCCTCTTCGATGGAGGATACGTAGGAGCAAAAGCCCCGCTTTTGTCGACCTCGTGAGATGGTTAGAGGTCCAATGCCTTAGCCTTCTCACCAAGTAAAATGGATCATTTTAAGGTCCAACGCCTTAAATGACCCCCTTCCAAGTAAAAAGAATCACTTGATTCGCCCCTTTTGAAAGAACTACGTAGGTCTGATTTCCTCTTCGGTGGAGGGTACGTAGGAGCAAGAGCCCCGCTTTTGTCGACCTCAAAAATAAAAAAGAAATAAAAGTTTAGATACATAACTTCACACAATTCTAATCTAAGGTTGTTGTCCTTTGGGACAAACGTGAGAGGTGCTAATACCTTCCTCAAATGTAAAGATAACTCCCGAATCTGGAATATTCTTCATGATCGGTTTCCTTTGGTTTTTCTAACGTTTTCCTCTCAATAAACGTTGGTGGCAACTCCACGCATTTTCCTCCTATGGAAGACGCACCCGTGAGCCCCGCGTCGCCCTCCCGCCGAAGGGTAGGTTGTGACAGGAACCCAATGGTTAGGAAAGTCACCTACAAAAGAGTCTAGATACATATGGAGAATACGATTTATCACTTTAGTCTGTCCATCAACTTGTGCGTGACATGCACTCTTGGAGGCGAATGTCGTCCCATGGAGACGAAAGATCTCTTTCTAGAAATGACTGACAAAGATCTAATCATAATACTCTTAGGGGTACCATAGAGTTTGTAGACTTCTGAAAGGAAAATGGGAGCTAAGGAGGTCGCTAAAAATGTCATAGGCAAGTCAAAGAAGTCACTACTACAATTTTTTTTAACGACTTGCATTCAATGATGTTTCTCCTAAAACCATTGCCATTAAAAATGTGGTAGTATTTTTGTAAATAGAAGTAACATTTCAACAACGGTTTTAATGAAAACATTGTTGAAACCACAAAACGGTGATGGTTTTTAGGAAAACTGTCGTTGAAATTGTGTATTCAAAGACGGTTTTTAAAAACTTTTAGTGTGATGGATTTTATTTTTGATTCTAAGTTCGTGCCCTGGGCCTTTTTCACAAAGTACTCACCCCACCTTTCTTTGCGCCCTTTCTCACTCTGCCTCTCTTAGTCCCACTGCGGAAGTGTATGTCTGGTTTACTCACCCCCGCTCTCTCACCATTGAAGCCGTTGTCATCGCCATTGTCGTCGTCAAGGCATTGTTGTTACTGCTTCTGGTACGCGTCACTCTTCCTTATCCTTTCAATTTAATTCATTTTACCTTTTTTTCTCCTAAGTAATTTGTCTTTCTCAAATAGTTAGGTATTTAATATCCTTAAACCATAGAGTAATTTGGCGGGGGCCTGTGTGGGATGCAGCCCTACTCATCTCTCTTCCTTATCCTTTCAATTTAATTCATTTTACCTTTTTTTCTCTCGAATAACTTCTCCTTCTCAAATAGTTGGGTATTTAATATCCCTAAACCATCTATGTGCCTCTTGGTTTTTTTGTTGCCTTAAACCAATCCTCATCTAAATCCACTTCCACTCATCCTCAGTCATCCAATACAATGTCTCATAGTAAGTCTATACCCTCTTAATCCATTTCCATTCATTCTCAACCATCAAATATTGTGTCTCATAGTGAGTTTGTATCTACATCAACTTCAATTCCCACTAACACTCATCCTATGCAAACTAGATCCAAATCTGGAATACATAATCCTAGGCTGCATCCTTCATTATTTCTGACTCATTCTGAACCTAAAAGTGTAAAGCAGGCTCTGGAAAGTTCAAAATGGTTTGCAGCTATGCAAAAGGAGTATAATGATCTACTAAGAAACAGAACTTGAGATTTAGTTCCCTTACTTGCTGATAGACAAGCTATTAGATGCAAGTGGACCTTTAGAATAAAAGAAAATATTGATGGTTCAATTAATAGGTTCAAAGCTAGACTAGTTGCTAAGGGTTTTCATCAAGTTCATGGCTTTGACTTTCATGAGACATTTTCTCTTGTGGTTAAACCAATTACAATTCGGGTTGTTCTCACTCTTGCTGTCTCTCAAGATTGGGAATTATTTCAGCTTGATGTCAACAATGCCTTTCTAAATGGGCTACTTGAGGAGTCTGTCTATATGAATCAACCTATAGGTTTTGAGGTTGGAAGCAAATCCTTGGTTTGCAAGCTCAATAGTGCTCTCTATGGGTTAAAGCAAGCTCTAAGGCAGTGGTTTGACAGGTTAATATCTACACTAATTTAGCTTGGGTTTGTGGGAAGCAAGTGTGATCCTTCTTTATTCATCTACACATATCAAAAGCTATTGAGACTTTTGGCAAGTGTACCAATTGTCGTTGTAGGTTTCAAATTTATAAAAGAGTTAGTCTCCATAGGGACTTGAGGATAAAGGTAATCAGTTTAATAGTTATGTACAAATTTAATCGAATGTCATTGGTTTTGGTTTGATTAACAAAAGTAAAAGAAAAGTAAAAATAATGGAAAATATGGAAATAATGGAATTTAGTGTGTCGAAAATACATAAATTATGGAAATAATAACGACTTGAATTGATTTAAGAAAACATAGGATTGGATTTCATTATTCACACCCTTGGAATCCTAATAAGATTAACATGTAGAAATCATTTTCTAACATTATTGATGCACCCTTGGAACCTATGAATATTTACTAAATATTGATCCCTCGCATATGTAGTAAATATCCCAGCATTGCAATTATATTTTTGTGCTTTTTGCAATCAAAACATTATGCTCTATTCCTAGTGATCGAGGCCGTACCCGAATCAAATAAACATTAAAAATGCAGTATCTAGGAAGTGATCTAACATATTGTAATAAAACAGTAAGGAATTTGGGGGGGGGGGGGGTTGTTTGTTTTTTTAAATTAAACATCAAGTAAATTTGAATTAGAAAATATCAGAATTAAAACATGTTGTTTCCCCTTGATTCACAAGCAAGTCTCTTATCCTAGGTTACGATAATTTATCCTTAATCAGCTCAACCACTTAATCCAATCCTAAATTAAATTACTAAGCGAAATTTAACATAAGACATTCATTATGTGATTAAGCAACACATACACCAATTAATCATGAACGAAACTGATCATTAAGCATGAACGTAAATTGAGCACAGAGATAATTAATCAAGCATTAAGCATGCATGGATTAATAACAACAAATACTGAGTAATTGGTGAAGAGGAAAAACTGATCAGAATTCAATAGATATAATAAAACCTCAAAGAGAGTTGTGCTTGATCCTCAAGAGGAAACAACGCTGGAGACTTAAACTTCCATTAATCAAGAGAAACGAAATTGTTTATTGAAGCAGAAAATGAAATTTTATTGCTACGTGAATAGTAAAAACTGGAATTGCAAAACCTAAAATTATTCTTTCTCCCTAAAATGAAAAAAGTCTAAAATGAAAAGAGAAGAGAGAGCCTAAAACTAGAACCTTGGTGTTGTTATATAGTTCTTAGCCCTAACGCTTACAAATCTATTTTAAGTCCAAGCCCATAAATAAAATAAAATCTAGATAAGATAAGATAAAACAAAATCTAGATGAAATAAAATCTAGATAAGATAAGATAAGATAAGATGTAGATGAAATAATATCTAGATGAGATAAAATCTAGATATGATAAGAAAAAATCTAGATGAAATAATATCTAGATGAGATAAAATCTAGATAAGATAAGATTTGGTAGAATTAAAATGGTTATAATTCTCCTGAAATTAAATTAAAAACACAAAATTAATCCAGTAGGCCCAAATGATAAAACTGCATAATTAAATTGACAATTAAGGCTAATTAGTAATTAAAATGGTGACAAAAAGTGTTAAGAAATATGAGAAAATGATGACACATCAAATCCCCTCACACTTAGCCTTTTGCATTCCTGGGCAAAATAAAAAAAACAAAACAAGGGACAAATCCAAAGACATTAAAGAGAAACAAATAGACACAACAACAATTACATATTTCTCAATGAATCTCAAGGAATGAAAAGAATGGGTAACATCCAACACGTAAAGAGTTAAAGAATCAAGGCCGTCATGAAAATCATCCAAGCATCTCAAACATGGCAAGATAGTCAATCAGCTCAAGAATGAAAAGTGATAAAGCCTCACAAGATATGCACTCTATCTCTCAAGTGTCTAGGCTACTGTTTACTCTCAGAGCACCCATGAAAACAAACACCACATAGACTTGGCAAGACTCTAAAATTGACAACCACATCACAAGCACATGCACATGAGGATCAAAAGGTCTTTTAAGGTTGTAATGGGGCGAAGGACAAGGTAGATGAAAGTATGGGATGGTAGCTAAAACCCAAAGGAATAGAGGAGCAATGGGGAATAAGTGGGAAGTAAGAAAAAGTAATAAACCCCAAAACCAAAATTACAAATTAAGCTTTAAAAAGTAACCCAAACAAAATCAACCAAGTCCTCAAACCAATTCAAGTCTTCAAACCAAGACCTCATTTATTCAACCTCATTCTTTTTCTATTTTTTTCATTTTTTCATTTTTTTTTAACGTGAACAGTAGCAATTGAAAGCATTTGAAAAATAAAGCAACAATTAGGCAATATATGTATATACATCAAGCATGGCCAACAAAAATATGTCATCCAATGAAACATACCCCCCCCCCCCCCTTCACACTTATTCCCAAAACAATTCCAAAGCACTAAAATTCCTTAAGGGTAGGGTGAAATCATGGTTTTTCACTTAAGGCTTGTAATGAGCTTCAAAACAAAGAAAGGGGAACATCGGCTCAAAGGGGCTATCAAAGGAATTAATTCAAGGTAGGCTCATTTGGCTAGAGGCTTATAAGAACATAATGCCTAAATCATCTCCCAACATTCATGTGAAGCAAGAAGTATCAACAAGAGTAAAGCCAAGGCTATTGTGCAAGCAATCAATGGAGCAAAACACACCAAATAAAATAGATGATGATGGCTCAAATTCTCACCAAGGGTAAATCTATCACTTTCAATTTGAACTTTCAAAACTAACTTGACATGCAGAGAAAAAACAAGATTTCAATTCACAAAATGCCAAGAAACTCCTATTTCAAAAACAATTACCCATTACCTGTACATAACCTATAATTCTAAGAGAAACATGCAATGTTGTACACAAAACATAAAACCAAAATAACCAAAATAAACCTAGAAAGCCTAAAAAAGTTAAACTAGAAAACCTAATAAAATTAAACTAGAATACCCAACAAAATTAAAGAAGAATCTTCTCCCCCCCCCCCCTCAAACTTAAACAACACATTGTCTTCAATGTAGCACAATCATAAGATCAAGAACAATCAAAGTAATCAATAAATTTGGACAAGTGCAATAAAAGTATGAAGGAGATAGAAAAAGAAAACTCCCTAAGTCATGGCGGAAGAGAAGTTGGGTGAAGTAAGGAGGTCTCCTCCAACACTAAGTCATGTAGGTAGATGGGCTAATACCAGGAATGTCTGCTAAAGTCCATCCAATGGCTTTCTTGTGCTTCTTGGGAACTAGCAACAACTTCTCATCTTGCTTAGCATCAAGGGAGGCAGAGATGATCACTGAAAATTTTTCCTTGTCCTCCAAGTAAGCATATTTGAGGTTTGCTGGTAAGGGCTTCAACTCTGGTGTGGGTGGTGGCTGAACAGTGGGAGGAACCAGGGTAGGAGAAAAAGAAGGTTCCTCAGCCTATACCTCATAAAGTAAGTCAGAAGTATACGTATTTCCTGCAACATGGTTAGTGCATTATGACTCTAAAAAATCAACATTAAGTGGTACAACACCCAGAAAATCAGAACCAGACTCAAATTCAGATTCATTCTCAGCATAAAAATCAGACACAAGATCAAATTCAAACTCAGATTCAGATTCAATGCATAAGGAATGACAAGTATGCAAATTAGATAAAAATGGATTTTTCCTACCATGAAGAGCATTGTCAAAATCAAACATATAATCATCAATAATCTGATCAATTATCTCAGCACAAAAAACAGAATGATCCTTAGATGGATGTTTCATGGCATCAAGAATGCTAAAATTAACAACAATATCACCAAATTCCATAGACAATGTGCCAGCATAAACATCTATCTTGGTTCGGGCTGTTTTCATAAATGGCCTGCCTAAAATAATTGGGACTGAACCATGGGAAAATCCCTCTTCCATATTAAGAACATAAAAATCAACAGGAAAAATAAGTTCACCAACCCGAACCAGCACATCCTTTATGAAACCTGCGGGGTAAGCAACACTTCTATTTGCCAAATGAATCACCACATCCATAGATTGTAAAGGTCCAAGAGATAAAGAATTGAAAATGGACAGAGGCATGACACTAACTGATGCTCCTAAATCTAGCATGGCATTCTCAAATTTACTATTCCCAATAATGCAAGGTATACAGAAAGTACCTGGGTCCTTACATTTCTCAAGAATGTGAGGAACAGATTTACCTATCAATGCTGACATATTTCTGCCCATGCTAATTCGTTCATTGCCTTTGAGCTTCCTTTTGTGGGTGCACAGCTCCTTTAGAAACTTGGCATATCTTGGAATCTGCTTGATGGCATCAAGCAGAGGTATGTTCACATCTACTTTCCTGAAGGTCTCCAAGATCTCCTTTTGATCGAGGCCGTACCCGAATCAAATAAACATTAAAATGTAGTAACTAGGAAGTGATCCTAGGTCGTTTCCCAACGAGCAGTGACAAGCCAAATGTTCATAATATACTTGCAGTAACAGTAACAGTAACGATGGGGGGGGGGGGGGTTGTTTGCTTTTGTAAATTAAACAGCGAATATATGTGAATTAGAAAATATCAGAATTAAAACACGTTGCTTCCCCTTGATTCACAAGCAAGTCTCTTATCCTAGGTTACGAGAGTTTATCCTTTATCAGTTTAACCACTTAATCCAACCCTAAATTAAATTACTAAGCGAAATTCAACATAAGGCATTCATTATGTGATTAAGCATCACATACACCAATTACTCATAAACGATCATTAAGCATGAACGTAAATTAAGCGCAGAGACAATTAATCAAGCACTAAGCATGCGTGAATTAAAAGCAACAAATTCAAAGTAATTAGTGAAGAGGAAAAACTAAACATAATTTAACAGTAATAATAGAACCTCAAAGAGAACTGTGCTTGATCCTCAAGGGAAAACAACGCTGCGGACTTAGCCTTCCATTAATCAAATAGAGAATGAAATTTTATTGATAAAACTAAAAGTCTGAACTGGAATTGTAAAAAAACGAAAATAAAAGAGAAAGAGAAGAGAGACTAAAACTAAAAACGAAAAATAGAAGAGAGAGAGGAGAGAGAGAGAGTCTCCCGCGAGGGAGAGAGGGAGTCCCCTAAACTAGAACCTTGGTGCTGTTATATAGTTTTTTTCAGCCCCAAAGCTTACAAATATGTTTTAAATCCAAGCCCATAAGTAAAATCAAATCAAATCTAGATAAGATAAGATAAGATAAGATCTAGATGAAATAATATCTAGATGAGATCAAATCTAAATAATATCTAGATAAGATAAGATCTAATTTTATAGAATAAATTAGTCTGCCCTCTTCAAGTCCAAGCCCAATTCTAGATTCAAGCCCAATGCTTCATTAATTCCTGAAATTAGATTAAAAACATCAAATTAGCTGAATGGGCCCAAATAATAAAACTGCCTAATTAATTGACAATTAAGACCAATCAATAATTAAAATGGTGCAAAAAGGGTTTAGAAAATAGAAGAAAATGATGGCACATCACCTTTTCCGCTTCTTCCATCTTTTTGTTGGGAATTTCTCTAGGTGGGAATGGAAGAGGGATAAGAGGCTGCTGTAAGTCAGAATTACTAGAAGAAGGTCCACCTGCGTGAAAATTTTTGTTAGGAAGCTTTCTCTTTTGTGCAACTATCTCATCCTCTTTTTCAGGTGTAGAATGAAGCTTGACAGGTTCAAGTGTAGGTGCTGCTACTGGTGGAGGCACTTGAATTTGGTTGCCAGACCTCAAAGTGATGGCACTCACATTTTTCGGATTTTGCACAGTTTGTGAAGGCAATTTGTCAGAATTTTGGGACCGAGCTTGATTCATCTGAGTAGCCATCTACCCCATCTGATTTGTCAGACTCTGAATGGAAGCTCTTGTCTCTTGCTAAAATTACATATTCTGGATGGTCATTTGCCTCACTAATTCTTCTAAGGAAGGTTGAGGAGGAGCCTTAGTTGCTTGTTGTCTTTGTTGTGATTGTTGCTGTTGTTGCTGCATTGGAGGAGGAACATATGGCTTGCTTGGACCAACAACATTCTGGAAAGGAGGGACAGGCTGTTGTTGTTGTGGAGGGCTTGTCCATCTCAGATTTGGATGATTCCTCCAACCTGGATTGTATCTATTGCTTGAAAGATCATATTTATTCTGCTGTTGTTGGTTTTGCTGCTGAGGAGGTCTATTATAAATGTTAGCAGCATAAGCTTCAGGTTGTTCATTGACTCCAGATTGCTACAAAGAAGGACAGAGATCTGTATGGTGATTTGCAGAAGAACATAGACCACAGACTCTTGCAATAGGTGCAGATTTCTAATTTATGGCAAGCTGAGTTACTAGGTTGACCAAGGCATCAAGTTTTCCTTCAAGCTTTTTATTTTCAGTAGATGAAGATGAATCCGTGGCCACCTCATGGACTCCTCTAAGGACAATAGCATCATTTCTTGCACTGAATTGTTGGGAGTTGGAAGCCATCTTCTCAATCAAATTTCTAGCCTCAGCAGGGGTCATATCACCAAGGGCTCCACCACTAATGAGGGCATCTTGCACACAATTTCTTGAATCTTTCCCAGTACTCATACAAGCTTTCTACACTAAGTTGCCTGATGCCTGAAATGTCTTTTCTGATGGTAGTGGTCCTAGATGCAGGGAAGAATTTCTCCAAGAACACCCTATTAAGGTCATCCCAGCTGAAAATGGACTTGGGAGCAAGGTAGTGTAACCAATATTTTGCCACTCCCTCCAGAGAATGAGGAAAAGCCTTTAGAAAGACATGATCCTCTTGGACGTCAGGGGGCTTCATGGTGGAACAAACAATATGGAACTCCTTAAGATGTTTATGAGGATCTTCACCTGCAAGACATGAAACTTGGGCAGCAAATGTATTAGTCCAGTCTTGAGAACATATGAAACACCCTCATCATGATATTGAATGCACAAGCTTTCATAAGTTAAATCAGGTGCAGCCATCTCCCTAAGAGTCCTCTCACGAGGTGGAGGTTGAGCCACGTTCTCAGTATAAAAATTAATAGTGGAATGCTTAAAATCAGAATATTCAGAATCACCCTCAACAAAATGCTCAAAATGTACATAATGACAGGATGCACACTATGCCTAACTAATCTATGAAAGGTTCTATCTATTTCAGGATCAAAGGGTTGTAAATCACCTGGATTGCCCCTAGTCATGCACTATATGCAGCAAATAATGTGGTTCTCAACAGCACCTAACAAGGGGGTCAAACTACAGCTATACACAAACAATATCAAAATAAGCTGAAATTTTGTGAGGAACACCCTAAAATCATGAAAAGATAGCACAAAAATTTTCAAACAAAAATTCAAAGTCTAACTATGAAAAATACCTAAGCAAAGTTTAGTAAAATAGGACAATAATACTTGAAAAAAAAAACTTAGTAAATGATTGATTTTTGGAGTTTGGGAGTCGCCAACCGGCTTCGGTGGGTTGCCACAACATAGGAAATTTTTTCTACCCCAAATGCATATATAATAATAGTCGTTCTGATACTCGAAGCAAAAGTTATGGCCGTTTTAAGTTTTGCTAAAAACAAGTTCCAAATTTTTTTGTCTCTCTCAAATAATGCCACACCAAGTGCTCCTGTTATTTTTCACACAAAATATGGATCAAAAGAAACTACCACACAAAAATTCAGCCAAAAATAACAACTCTAACTATCAAAACAAAAATTGTTACTTAAATTGCAAAATTCATCGCTAATTCTCAGTCGCTAATCACTGTTCAGCACTATTAACAGCAAAACAAAAGGCTGAATCCATCGCCAAAACAATCGCTAAACAGGGAATGCAAAACAGAATGCTACACAAAAGAAGATAACTAAACACTATTATGAACCTTTGGCCCACTGCTCCCCGGCAACGGCGCCAAATTTGATCGAGGTCGTACCCTAATCAAATAAACATTAAAAATGCAGTATCTAGGGAATTTGATCGAGGCCGTACCCAAATCAAATAAACCAAATTTGATCGAGGCCGTCTCCCAACGAGCAATGGTCAACCAAACGTTCATAGCATATTGTAATAAAACAGTAACGAATTGGACGGGGGGGGGGGGTTGTTTGTTTTTGTAAATTAAACAGCAAGTAAATTTGAATTAGAAAATATCAGCATTAAAACATGTTGTTTCCCCTTGATTCACAAGCAAGTCTCTTATCCTAGGTTACGAGAATTTATCCTTAATCAGTTCAACCACTTAATCCAACCCAAAATTAAATTACTAAGCGAAATTTAACATAAGGCATTCATTATGTGATTAAGCAACACATACACCAATTAATCATGAACGAAATTCATCATTAAGCATGAACGTAAATTAAGTGCAGAGACAATTAATCAAGCATTAAGCATGCATGGATTAATAGCAAAAAATATAGAGTAATTGATGAAGAGGAAAAACTTATCAGAATTCAATACAAATAATAAAACCTCAAAGAGAGTTGTGCTTGATCCTCAAGAGGAAACAACACTGGACACTTAGCCTTCCATTAATCAGTGTCGCAACCTACCCTTCGGCGGGAGGGCGACGCGAGACTCGCGGGATGCGTGTTCCACGAAAGGAATACGCGCAGAGTCGCCACCAACGTTTATTTGAGGAAAACGTCGGAAAAACCGGAAAAGACGCGATCTACGAACTTTTAAGTGAAAGGTTCGGGAGTTGTATTTATGCACGGGGAAGGTATTAGCACCCCACACGTCCGTCCCAAGGGACGACAGCCTTTAATCGAATGTTCAAACATGACTTTGATTTTTATGTTCCCTTTTATGTCCTTATATCCTTTATACCCTTTTTATATTTTTTCTCTTTTTGTGGTCGACAAGGGTGTTTCCCTTTGCTCCTACGTATTCCTTAATTTGCGATGAGGAAATCAGACCTACGTAGTTCTTTCTTATCAAGTGATTCCTTTTTTACTTAAGTGGTGATCATTTTAAGGTGTTGGACCTTAAAAATGATCCATTTTACTTAGTGAGAAATTGAAATGACAAACTTCAAAAACCTATTTTTATGGACGAGCTTGACTAGGCGAGTTGATTTTAGCCTTAGTTTCACTTTAGTTATTAGTCAATTCGATTAAGAATGAGAAATCCCAAAGAGAAAACGTCCGATTGATTTTCCGCTTTATTTTACTAAAAGATGTTTTTTTTATTATTATTATATTATTTTTTACCTCTTTTTTGATTTCCAACGTGGTTACGGCACGACCGAACGGTCGGAATTTATTTTAACTGAAGTTAACGGATAATACAATTCAAACGATCGGTGGAAATTTATTTTATTTTTAAATTAAGCGAGAAATGACTTAAGTAAAATGGCTTAAGCACGTCAAGAGGGGGTATAAAAAGTAAACAAAATGAGAATAAAAATACACAAAACACAATGTGGACCACCACAGGTACATAGAATGAATCGAAAAGCTTGGTTCAAGGTACTTACCCGTTGAAGATCGAAGAACGATGAAGAACGAATGAAGAACGTCGAAGAACGGTTGAAACGTTTGCGAAATTCTTCACGGAAAACGTTACGGAAATGTTTCGGAAGCGCCTCGGCTTAGATTTTCTTCACGGAAACAATTTTTCCAAGCAAATTCGAAAGATAGAGAAGTGCCTAAGGGGTTGAACCCTTTTCTTCTTCACTTCCTCCCCTATTTATAGCAAAATAGGGGAGGTGGTTGCCGCCCAGCTCGCCCAGGCGAGCCAGGTTGCTTCCTCCAGAAGCAACAGCCTTCTGGAGGAATATTCTGGAGGGCCCAAGTGGACCTGGGTGCTATTTGCACCCCCATTTTGACTAAGTACACCCCCTCTGCTTTTTTTGGTGATTCTTTTTTTCGTAAAGTTATGGAAACTTACGAATTTCGTAACGATACTTGTTTTCTTTCCGTAATGTTACGGAACCTTGCGGATTACATAATCATCCCCTTTTTGACTTACAGAATGTTACAGAACCTCACTTAATTATGCAACGATGCTTCCATTTGATTTCCGGTGTGTCATGGAAACGTACGGATTGTGCATCAATATTTTTTTGGTTTTCCGGCATGTCCTGGAATTTCACAAATTGCCTAATGATGGGTGCCAAGCACCTCACAAGGACCAAAGAAAGGTCGCATGTCATCAAGCAAAGGTCCCCAGACGAAATTAGGGTATGACAGTTGCCCCTCTTTACTTGTCTTTTATTGGAGATAAAAGGAAAGTAAAGATAAGACACTAATTTCGTTCCTCTCGATTTGACGAGAGTCGCGGGTGACCATAAAATCTCCACATGCAAATGACTTGTTGTTCCCGGAATTTCACAAATTGCCTAATGATGGGTGCCAAGCACCTCACAAGGACCAAAGAAAGGTCGCATGTCATCAAGCAAAGATCCCTGGACGAAATTAGGGTATGACACTAATTTCGTTCCTCTCGGTTGACGAGAGTCGCGGGTGACCATAAAATTTCCGCATGTAAATGACTTGGTGTTCCCGGAATTTCACAAATTGCCTAATAATGGGTGTCAAGCACCTCACAAGGACCAAAGAACGGTCGCATGTCATCAAGCAAAGATCCCCGGACGAAATTAGGGTATGACACTAATTTCGTTCCTCTCGGTTGACGAGAGTCGCGGGTGACCATAAAATTTCCGCATGTAAATGACTTGTAGTTCCCGGAGGAACAAAAGGTGCAGAATGACCAAATTTTGTCTCTGCGTGTCATCGGGCCCGCCGCCTCTGGATGACAAAAGGGTGCGGATAACCGTAAGGTATCTCCGCGTGTCATCGGGCCCGCCGCCTCTGGATGACACAAGGGTGCGGATAACCGTAAGGTATCTCCACGTGTCATCGGGCCCGCCGCCTCTGGATGACACAAGGGTGCGGATAACCGTAAGGTATCTCCGCGTGTCATCGGGCTCGCCGCCTCTGGATGACACAAGGGTGCGGATAACCGTAAGGTATCTCCGCGTGTCATCGGGCCCGCCGCCTCTGGATGACACAAGGGTGCAGAATGACCAAATTTTGTCTCTGCGTGTCATCGGGCCCGCTGCCTCTGGATGACAAAAGGGTGCGACTAACCGTAAGGTATCTCCGCGTGTCATCGGGCCCGCCGCCTCTAGATGACACAAGGGTGCGGATAACCGTAAGGTATCTCCGCGTGTCATCGGGCCCGCCGCCTCTGGATGACCCAAGGGTGTGGATAACCGTAAGGTATCTCCGCGTGTCATCGGGCCCACCGCCTCTGGATGACACAAGGGTGCAGAATGACCAAATTTTGTCTCTGCGTGTCATCGGGCCCGCTGCCTCTGGATGACAAAAGGGTGCGGATAATCGTAAGGTATCTCCGCGTGTCATCGGGCCCGCCGCCTCTGGATGACACAAGGGTGCGGATAACCGTAAGGTATCTCCGCGTGTCATCGGGCCCGCCGCCTCTGGATGACACAAGGGTGCAGAATGACCAAATTTTGTCTTTGCGTGTCATCGGGCCCGCCGCCTCTGGATGACCAAGGGTGTGGATACCGTAAGGTATCTCCGCGTGTCATCGGGCCACCGCCTCTGGATGACACAAGGGTGCAAGAATGACCAAATTTTGTCTCTGCGTGTCATCGGGCCCGCTGCCTCTGGATGACAAAAGGGTGCGGATAATCGTAAGGTATCTCCCGCGTGTCATCGGGCCCGCCGCCTCTGGATGACACAAGGGTGCGGATAACCGTAAGGTATCTCCGCGTGTCATCGGGCCCGCCGCCCTCTGGATGACACAAGGGTGCAGAATGACCAAATTTTGTCTTTGCGTGTCATCGGGCCCGCTGCCTCTGGATGACAAAAGGGTGCGGATAACCGTAAGGTATCTCCGCGTGTCATCGGGCCCGCCGCCTCTGGATGACACAAGGGTGCATGTCACATGACCTCAGGGTCAGTATGACAAAGATTATGGGGCGGCCGACAAAAGCAAGGCTCTTGCTCCTACGTATCCTCCAATGAGGAACTCAGACCTACGCAGTTCTAGATAACTTGTGAGACTTGAAAAAGTCTCGGTGTTTTCTTCACTAAAATGCAAACATGCTTTAGTAAAGAGATAAATATTCCAACTGATTAGAGCAGCATATGCTTTTTTGAGTGAAAAACAATGCGTCTACCGGGGAAGGAGAGTCTGCTGATGAAATCCCCCCATAACCTTAACTGAGATTTTGGATGTTAGCATTTGTTTCTAAATGACCATTTAGAGGAAACACTGGGTTCGACAAAATAGAAGAAAATCACTCAAAGTGTATCAATCTCGCACAGGTAAGTGTTTCATCCTAATTCCGAACCATAGATATTTCATGACTTGACTTTGCAAATTATTTCCTATCAAATCAAAAATTACATGCGTGATCATGAATCAATAGGACTTCCCTTGGGAATGGGTTCTTTTGGTGGTTTTTTTTTCGGCTTTTGTGCGTTTTTGGCTTTTGATTTTTCTGTTTTGGTTTTGCGCGAGGCGAACAAGTCACCGACGCACAGGATTTTGGTTGGTAATCAGAGGGAGAAGACCACTTTAGGTCATGGTTTCCTTTCCTTCTTTTTTTGTTCATTTGGTGACAATTCTGTATATGTTCAGATATCGTCTGGTCCAAAGACCTTTCTGCATATTTCTTCTATTTTCTTTCGATCCTTGATCAGGAGCTTTCTTTCCTTTTCTTTCTTACTTTCTCCCATTCTTCGGTTGGGAATTTTCTTTCTTTTCTTTTTGCTTTCTCCCACTCTTTGATTGAGAATTTCCTTTCTTTTCTTTTTGCTTTCTCCCAATCTTTGATTGGGAATTTCCTTTCTTTTCCTTTTTTTGCTTCCGAGGGTAAGGATGGACATCCTCACCCTGGGTCAAGGTTTATGGTGAGTCAGGATTTTGGCTCAAGGCTTGTAGAATGGCTAGACATGATACATGTCAGGGTTTGGTTTGGTTCAAGGATAAAGGGATGCCCCACATTATTTCCATGACACAAATGCAAAAATGATGATTTGGAAACTTCATGCAAAACTGGTCATGCATGCACCTATGTGGACACTCAAGTGTCAAACTTTTATGGTCATGTGATGCTAGGGCTCAGGATTTATTTTCCTCTATTTTAAATCAACCCAATGTTTCCAAAATATGTTCTTTTATCAATTTGTGCATTCATCCGAGTCCATTTCGAGCGTCCGGGAAAACTTCACAGCATTCACCTTTCAGGTGTATACACATTTTTTCAAAAACTAGTTATGATCAGTGAATTTTTTCAAAGAAAAGTTGGAAGTCATCTCTTTTCAAAAGCATGTCGGTTTTTCAGCTAGACAACTTATTTTTCTTTTCTTTTTCCTCTCTTTTTTCTTACTTGCTCTCTTTTTCTTATTTGCTCTCTTTTTCTTACTTTCTCTCTTTTTCCCTTTTTTAATTTTTATTTTTATTTTTATCATGATTTTTGTTTGTTTTACATATATATTTTTTGGACGATGTTCCTAAACGAAGAACTCTATATGGTTCCAGAATTTCAAACATCATTGATAGTAATGATATATAAACACTAACGCAACAATCCAAACAAAAATGTATGCGCTGTACAAATGACAATCGAAACAACAAAAACAAACATTAGTCTCTCAAGTCAAAACATAGCATAAAAATGATAAAAGAAATATGAAAGAAAACATGAATCTGGGGATCTCCCAGTCACGTATCTCCACTCCCTCCCAAGAAGTCAAGCAAATCGGCCATCTCCTCATCCTCGTGGGCCTCTTCTCCACCGCCGGGAGCTTCTGGGGGTGCCTCTCCTGCTTGGGCCTCGGGCCAATCTCCGGGCCATGCGACCTCTGCCCTGAACTGGTCTGGAGTAGGGCATGAAAAAGAAGCGAAGCCCTGGCTCTGCATGCTGAGGCTCATCTGGTACAGACAATCATGGGTCTGTACATGTGCTCGGTGGTTGGCCGCCTGCTGGCGAACCAAATGCCGTAAATACTGCTCCATGTCAAATGCCCCAGCCTGGCCAGCCTGATGAGGTGGTGGTGGCGCGCCTGCAGCCTGTGGAGCATCACCCTGAGCCTGCCTCTGGGTACAGTACTTCTCAATAAAAGCCCGGGTGATGGGCGGCCGAATTACCTTGGTAGGTGCAACGGGGACTCCGAATGACTGGCAGAGTCCTGTGATCAGCGAGGGAAATCCCAGGGCCCTGTTGGACTTATCTGGATCCAAAGGATGCCTGGTAGGCACCATACCTGCAAAAATATAAATGGCATCAGCGATTAACTAAGCCACATGGACGCTCATCCGCGTCAGGATGGCGTACACCAGCTGACACTTCGGCAGGGGGAGGTCGGAATTATGATCGCTGGGCAGGATGTTGCTGAGGACCAACGTCATCCATATCTGGGTCAGGGTGGTCATGTTGGTGCGCATGATTCGCACTCGCCTTCCTGCAGCAGTCCGGGCAAAATCCTGCCCCGGTATACATAGCAGCTGGGCGATGGCCTCCTCATCGAACCCATCAGACCGGTTCCTCCTCTGGCCATACTCACATTCCTGGCCCTCTTCCAACACCAACGGATATCCTAGGAGCTGGCCGATAGCGTCGGCATCAAACGGGATCCACTGACCCCTTACCCAGGATCTCATGTCACGCACGCCCTCCTCTGTTGGCCAAGCATTGGCATAAAACTCAAGGACTATTTCTAGATCGAACTTGGCCATGGGAGTAACCAGTGATGCCCACCGCCGGCGCCCTATTTCCTCCTGGAAATCAGTATACTCGTCGTCCCTGAGCTGGACGCGTCGCTCCCGGAGAAACGACCATCCCTTGATGGCCTCGAAGCGCTGCTGGTGTACAGCGCTCCTAAAGCGGTGACTGTCGTACTCCGGAGCGGAACTAGTTCCTTCGGCCGCCTTGTCCTTCCTGGACCTCTTTGAGGCAAGCTTCCTCGGGGCCATTCCTGCGAAGGCAAACATTTGGAAAGTTAGTTTTTACCAAGAAATGCTACCATTAAAACAAAAAAGGCATACAACCCCCCTCCAATAAATACAGACATCAAAAAAAGCATACTTCTTCATGAACGTTCACTTGTACACGACATTCTTATAACTAAGAAAAATGCACCCATATACAATCAAGGCACCTTCGTTACCTAGATTATTTACATGTACTTCCAAGGTGTATTTGTTACCTACATCACGCACATTTCCTTTGCTAAATTCACATACATGCATACTCTAAGCACTTTGGCTATCAAAAATTGCATACGTGCACATCTTGATATTTCTAATACCTATACATACACAACTTCATGATGAATCTTGACTATCTACACAATAAGGTGCTACATTTCATGCTTTTTTTTTTTCAAGTGTTTTTTTACTACCTAAAGCCGCATGCAAATTCAAGTATATTTTCTTTTGCTCACTAAAATTGTATTCAAATTAAAAGGTATTTTTGTAATGTATTTCCTTTACATAACATGCAACATATTTATAGATTTTTGTGAGACATTTTGACTACCAAAAATTATATGTACATACATCCAAGTATTTTGCTACCATACCCAAAGTGTAAATTGCCAAAGGTATTTTGCTACCTATTCTAACCTACACATTTATGATGAGCAAAATTCCTAACCATCTAGGCATAGGGAAAATATTGTAGCGTGGCCCATAGCTGATTGCTGGCCAAAAAGGGTAACTTTACCCAACATGCACCTCCTCTTGTGTTCTTTTGCATAAAAACTTTGGTTCCTAGGCCTAGGATATATGTGGGGCAATCACTCTAGCCTTTTTCGGGAATGAATGCATGTCCCAAAAAATAGAAAATATGTGCAAACCAAAACGCCCCATGGGTTGTTTCCTTATAAAAGTCAGGCGCTAATGCCATTGAGGCATTTCACCGAACACTTGGCGGGTGTCGCAACCTACCCTTCGGCGGGAGGGCGACGCGTGACTCGCGGGATGCGTGTTCCACGAAAGGAATACGCGCGGAGTCGCCACCAACGTTTATTTGAGGAAAACGTCGGAAAAACCGGAAAAGACGCGATCCACGAACTTTTTAGTGAAAGGTTCGGGAGTTGTATTTACGCACGAGGAAGGTATTAGCACCCCACACGCCCGTCCCAAGGGACGGCAGCCTTTAATCAAATGTGCAAACATGACTTTGATTTTTATGTTCCCTTTTATGTTCTTGTATCCTTTATACCCTTTTTTATATTTTTTTCTTTTTGTGGTTGACAAGGGTGTTTCCCTTTGCTCCTACGTATTCCTCAATTTGGGATGAGAAAATCAGACCTACGTAGTTCTTTTGGAACAAAGTGTTTGGTTAAGTTGTTTTTGTCTTTTTTGCAAAATATGTTTTTATTGAACAAAAGGTCATTTAAGGTGTTGAACCATTAAACGGTCTTTTGATTTTGAAAGGGGAGAAACGTTAAGGCGTTGGACCATTAACGATCTCTTGTTTTTGAAAGGAGAGAAACGTTAAGGCATTGGACCATTAACGATCTCTTGGGGTGGTCGACAAAAGCGGGGCTTTTGCTCCTACGTATCCTCAATGAGGAACTCAGACCTACGTAGTTCTTTCTTATCAAGTGATTCTTTTTTACTTAAGTGGTGATCATTTTAAGGCGTTGGACCTTAAAAATGATCCATTTTACTTAGTGAGAAAAATGAAATGACAAACTTCAAAAGCCTATTTTTGTGGACGAGCTTGACTAGGCGAGTTGATTTTAGCCTTAGTTTCACTTTAGTTATTAATCAATTCGATTAAGAATGAGAAATCCCAAAGAGAAAACGTCCGATTGATTTTCCGCTTTATTTTACTAAAAGATGTTTTTTTTGATTATTATATTATTTTTTACCTCTTTTTTTGATTTCCAACATGGTTACGGCATGACCGAACGGTCGGAATTTATTTTGACCGAAGTTAATGGATAAGGCAATTCAAACGTTCGGTGGAATTTTATTTTATTTTTAAGTTTAAGCGAGAAATGACTTAAGTAAAATGGCTTAAGCACGTCAACAGGGGGTATAAAAAGTAAACAAAACGAGAATAAAAATGCACGAAACACAATGTGGACCACTACGGGCACATAGAATGAATCGAAAAGCTTGGTTCGAGGTACTTACCCGTTGAAGATCGAAGAACGATGAAGAACGAATGAAGAACGTCGAAGAACGGTTGAAACCTTTGCGAGATTCCTCACGGAAAACGTTACGGAAACGTTTCGGAAGCGCCTCGGCTTAGATTTTCTTCACGGAAACAATTTTTCCAAGCAAATTCGAAAGAGAGAGAAGTGCCTAAGGGGCTGGACCATTTCCTTCTTGCTTTCCTCCCCTATTTATAGCAAAATAGGGGAGGTGGTTGCCGCCCAGCTCGCCCAGGCGAGCTCAGCTCGCCCAGGCGAGCAGGGTTGCTTCCTCCAGAAGCAACCGCCTTCTGGAGGAATCTTCTGGAGGGCCCAAATGGGCCTGGGTGCTATTTGCACCCCCATTTTTACTAAGTACACCCCCTCTGCTGTTTTTTGGTGATTCTTTTTTCGTAAAGTTACGGAAACTTACGAATTTCGTAACGATACTTGTTTTCTTTCCGTAATGTTACGGAACCTTGCGGATTACATAATCATCCCCTTTTTGACTTACGGAATGTTACGGAACCTCACTTAATTATGCAACGATGCTTCCTTTTGATTTCCGGTGTGTCACGGAAACTTACGGATTATGCATCAATATTTTTTTTGGTTTTCCGGCATGTCCTGAAATTTCATAAATTGCCTAATGATGGGTGCCAAGCACCTCACAAGGACCAAAGAATGGTCGCATGTCATCAAGCAAAGGTCCCCGGACGAAATTAGGGTATGACAGCGGGCGCGCGTTTAGGCATCAATAGCAAGAGAACGGGGACAATGTGGCATGTCCCATTGTTTCAAAATGCATTATAGGCCTAGGGCCATCCCATACAAACCCCCCAATTCAACCTAATCAAGCAAGAAAACAAAG